>NC_084573.2:12097500-12247500 GCF_033978685.3 Nerophis lumbriciformis | reverse complement strand
AACATTTATTTAGAAGGATGTAAACAGTTTTTTAATTGCTCTTAATGTAAACATTCGTTTTGTTATTCCTACTCCCCGGAAATGTATTTTCCCGCGGTCATGTCCGGAACCAATTAACAGCGATAAACAAGAGACCACAATCAGTTTCACTGGGTGGCAAACACATGAAAAATTTATGAAATAAATAATTTAAAAATATGACTATCATTTTTGCCGAAATACTGTTTAACATACAAGTAAATATTGGAAGCTAAATTGCGATGACAAAAAGGAGTGCACTTCAACTTGGCGCAACAAGTTTGACTGCTTTCAATAATTAAAAGTAAATTTACTGATTTGACTTCTCAATTATTTTCTGCCACACCCCAGTTTAAGTTTCATGTTTATTTTTTTTCATCTGCATGTGTCAACATAGTTATTTACATGGAGATGCTGTTGCCTCACAGCGCCCCCTGCAGGCACTGCATTAAAGGGGCTTGGAACTAGACACAATTTGTTCCCACTCCCCCTGAAGTACATGTTTGTATGTGTCAAGATAAATATGTTGGTGTTTGTGCATTGTGTGTAATGTTATACTTGTCAAATAAACCCTCGGCCTTGTTTTCTATGAATACTTAGGCCTACTACGCTACTGCAGCCAAGATAAATGGTATTACCTCTCACCCCCTGATGTTTGTGCATTGTGTGTAATGTTACAGTGGACAAAAATATCGTCAAATAAACCCTCGGCCTTGTTTTCTATGAATACTTAGGCCTACCACGCTACCCCACATTCATGTTGGACATTACTACTACGCTACTGCGTCAAGATAAATGCTATTACCTCTCACCCCCCGATGTTTGTGCATTGTTTGTAATGTTGCAGTGGACAAAGATATTGTCAAATAAACCTTTTGCCTTGTTTTCTATGAATACTTAGGCCTACTATGCTACCGCACATTCATGTTACAGTGGACAAAAATATTGTCAAATAAACCTTTTGCCTTGTTTTCTATGAATATTTAGGCCTACTATGCTACTGCAGTCAAGATAAATGGTATTACCTCTCACCCCCCTTTCCCCCGATGTTTGTGTAATGTTACAGTGGACAAAAATATTGTCAAATAAACCCTCTGCCTTGTTTTCTATGAATACTTAGGCCTACTATGCTACTGCAGTCAAGATAAATGGTATTATCTCTCACGCCCCCAATGTTTGTGTAATGTTACAGTGAACAAAAATATTGTCAAATAAACCCTTGGCCTTGTTTTCTATGAATACTTAGACCTACTATGCTACTGCCGTCAAGATAAATGGTTTTACCTCTCACCCCCGATGCTTGTGTAATGCTACAGTGGACAAAAATATTGTCAAATAAACCCTCGGCTTTGTTTTCTATGAATACTTAGGCCTACTACGCTACTGCCGTCAAGATAAATGGTATTACCTCTCACCCCCTGATGTTTGTGCATTGTGTGTAATTTTACAGTTGACAAAAATATTGTCAAATAAACCCTCGGCCTTGTTTTCTATGAATACTTAGACCTACTACGCTACCGCACATTCATGTTACAGTGGACAAAAATATTGTCAAATAAACCCTCGGTCTTGTTTTCTATGACTGCTTAGGCCTACTACGCTACTGCAGTCAAGATAAATGGTATTACCTCTCACCCCTGATGTTTGTGCATTGTGTGTAATTTTACAGTTGACAAAAATATTGTCAAATAAACCCTCGGCCTTGTTTTCTATGAATACTTAGACCTACTACGCTACCGCACATTCATGTTACAGTGGACAAAAATATTGTCAAATAAACCCTCGGTCTTGTTTTCTATGACTGCTTAGGCCTACTACGCTACTGCAGTCAAGATAAATGGTATTACCTCTCACCCCCTGATGTTTGTGCATTGTGTGTAATGTTACAGAGGACAAAAATATCGTCAAATAAACCCTCGGCCTTGTTTTCTATGAATACTTAGGCCTACTACGCTACTGCCGTCAAGATAAATGGTATTACCTCTCACCCCCTGATGTTTGTGCATTGTGTGTAATTTTACAGTTGACAAAAATATTGTCAAATAAGCCCTCGGCCTTGTTTTCTATGAATACTTAGACCTACTACGCTACCGCACATTCATGTTACAGTGGACAAAAATATTGTCAAATAAACCCTCGGTCTTGTTTTCTATGACTGCTTAGGCCTACTACGCTACTGCAGTCAAGATAAATGGTATTACCTCTCACCCCCTGATGTTTGTGCATTGTGTGTAATGTTACAGAGGACAAAAATATCGTCAAATAAACCCTCGGCCTTGTTTTCTATGAATACTTAGGCCTACTACGCTACTGCCGTCAAGATAAATGGTATTACCTCTCACCCCCTGATGTTTGTGCATTGTGTGTAATGTTACAGAGGACAAAAATATCGTCAAATAAACCCTCGGCCTTGTTTTCTATGAATACTTAGACCTACTACGCTACCGCACATTCATGTTACAGTGGACAAAAATATTGTCAAACAAACCCTCGGTCTTGTTTTCTATGACTGCTTAGGCCTACTACGCTACTGCAGTCAAGATAAATGGTATTACCTCTCACCCCCTGATGTTTGTGCATTGTGTGTAATGTTACAGAGGACAAAAATATCGTCAAATAAACCCTCGGCCTTGTCTTCTATGAATACTTGGGCCTACCACGCTACCGCACATTCATGTTGGACATTACTACTGCGTCAAGATAAATGGTATTACCTCTCACCCCCCGATGTTTGTGCATTGTTTGTAATGTTACAGTGGACAAAGATATTGTCAAATAAACCTTTTGCCTTGTTTTCTATGAATATTTAGGCCTACTATGTTACTGCAGTCAAGATAAATGGTATTACCTCTCACCCCCCGATGTTTGTGTAATGTTACAGTGGACAAAAATATCGTCAAATAAACCCTCGGCCTTGTTTTCTATGAATACTTAGGCCTACCACGCTACCCCACATTCATGTCGGACATTACCCTGGCACTTGAGTGTTATCTGAGGTGGTCCTCGGTGGAAAAAACAGGTTCGAGAACCACCGCTCTCTACACGGACTTAACTTAAAAACACATAGTGCAAAAGTTACTGCTTTAAAAATGGCAGATATGCAGTCTTTGTAGAAGGCAAAAAAGAAGAAGTCCTTTTTTTCTTTCTTTTTTTTTTAGTCATTTAAAAATCACGAGTGTCTTTGGGAGCCGGCTTGATCCAAACCTGCCCAAAAAGTAGGCCTCGTCCAGGCGGGTCTTTGGTGTAAAGTCACATCAAAACGCAGCATTGTAGACAGCCGGAGCGTTTGGAGGATTGTTTCTGTAAGGCCGCCCGTGTGGCGGTTTCGAACACTTCCCAGATGCCTTCCTTGGTCTTGGCCGAGCACTCCACGTAGTCGTACGCCCCGATCCGCATGGCCATGGCGCGGCCGTCCTCGGGCCGCACCGGCTCCAGTTTCAGGCGGGCCAGGTCCTGCTTGACGTGGTCGTCGTGGCGCAGGTCCTTCTTGTTGCCCACCAGGATGACCGGCACGTTGGGGCAGAAGTGCTTCACCTCCGGCACCCACTTCTCCGGGATGTTCTCCAGCGAGTCCGGGCTGTCCACGGAGAAGCACACGAGAATGACGTCCGTGTCCGGGTAGGAGAGAGGACGCAGGCGGTCGTAGTCCTCCTGCCCGGCGGTGTCCCACAAGGCCAGCTGGACTTTGGTGTCGTCCACCTCGATGTCCGCCACGTAAGTCTCGAACACGGTCGGCACGTAGACTTCCGGGAACTCGTCCTTGCTGAAGAGGATCAGGAGACATGTCTTCCCGCACGCTCCGTCGCCCACCACCACCAGCTTCTTGCGGATGTCGACCCCCGTCTGCGCCTCCCTCGCCATGTTGGAAGTTATTCTCTTTGTAACGTGCGCCCGCGTCCTCTTTATAAAGCCGAGGGTGGCTTCCTAAATATAGCAACCCAATCGGAAGTAGGGAGGTGATATCGGCGGCTGGTGTTTCGCGACCCGTGATTGGACCGGGCCCGGATTCTCTCTCATAGAGGACGGACACGAACGGTGACGTTTTACGGGAATTGCCGTTCTAATGTCAACAATGTAAGTCTAACAACATGGCGGAATTGGAGAAAAAAAACAAAAAAAACAAAAAAAACTTCCTTTTCCTGATGGTGAGTCGAGGCAAGCGGGTCGATCCAAATATCGACACGGTCGATATCAGTGTATTATCGTCTTAGTGTATCAGCAACCCAAAATGTTGAAAGAGCCATATTGGACCAAAAATACAACAACAACAAAATCTGTCAGGAGCCGCAAAAAATTAAAAGCCTTCTATAAGGTTTGTAATGAAGGCAACACATGATATAAGTGTCTATATTAGTCTACTATGACTTTAAAAGTCTTGTATAGGTGTTATAGTGAAGACAACACATGATGTAAGTGTCTATATTAGCTATATTAGCCGACTATCAAAATGACTATAAAAGTTCAAAGTCAAGTTTAAAAAGTGTTATAGTGAAGGCAACACATGATCTAAGTGTCTATATTAGCCTACTATCAAAATTACTTTAAAAGTCTTATATAAGTGTTATAATGAAGACAAGACATGATGTAAGTGTCTATATTAGCCTACTATCACAATTAATTTAAAAGTCTTATATAAGTGTTATAATGAAGGCAACACATGATGTAAGTATCTATATTAGCCTACTATCAAAATGACTTTAAAAGTCCTCTATAAGTGTTATAAGGAAGGCAACACATGATGTAAGTATCTATATTAGCCAACTATCAAAATGACTTTAAAAGTCTTATATAAGTGTTATAATGAAGGAAACACATGATGTAAGTGTCTATATTAGCTATATTAGCCGACTATCAAAATGACTTAAAAAATCTTATATAAGTTTTATAATCAAGGCAACACATGATGTAAGTGGCTATATTAGCCTACTATCAAAATGGCTCTAAAAGTCTTATATAAGTGTCATAATGAAGGCAACACATGATGTAAGTGTCTATATTAGCGACCCCGAAAGGGACAGCGGTAGAAAATGGATGGTTGTATGGATGGATGGGCCAACTATCAAAATGACTTTAAAAGTCTTATATAAGTGTTATAATGAAGGCAACACATGATGAAAGTGTCTATGTTAGCCAACTATCAAAATGACTTTAAAAGTATTATATAAGTGTTATAATGAAGGCAACACATGATGTAAGTGTCTATATTAGCTATATTAGCCTACTATCAAAATGACTTTAAAAGTCTTATATACGTGTTATAGTGAAGGCAACAGTTTCTTGCGGATGTCGGCCGCCGTCTGCGCCTCCCTCGCCATGTTGGAAGCTATTCTCTTTGTAACGTGCGCCCGCGTCCTCTTTATAAAGCCGAGGGTGGCTTCCTAAATATAGCAACCCAATCGGAAGTAGGGAGGTGATATCGGCGGCTGGTGTTTCGCGACCCGTGATTGGACCGGGCCCGGATTCTCTCTCATAGAGGACGGACACGAACGGTGACGTTTTACGGGAATTGCCGTTCTAATGTCAACAATGTAAGTCTAACAACATGGCGGAATTGGGAAAAAAAAACAAAAAAAACTTTCTTTTCCTTATGGTGAGTCGAGGCAAGTGGGTCGATCCAAATATCGACACGGTCGATATCAGCAACCCAAAATGTTGAAAGAGCTATATTGGACCAAAAATACAACAACAACAAAATCTGTCAGGAGCCGCAAAAAATTAAAAGCCTTCTATAAGGTTTGTAATGAAGGCAACACATGATATAAGTGTCTATATTAGCTATATTAGCCTACTATCAAAATGACTTTAAAAGTCTTATATAAGTGTTATAGTGAAGACAACACATGATGTAAGTGTCTATATTAGCTATATTAGCCGACTATCAAAATGACTTTAAAAAGTGTTATAGTGAAGGCAACACATGATGTAAGTGTCTATATTAGCTATGTTAGCCTACTATCAAAATGACTATAAAAGTTCAAAGTCAAGTTTAAAAAGTGTTACAGTGAAGGCAACACATGATCTAAGTGTCTATATTAGCCTACTATCAAAATGACTTTAAAAATCTTATGTAAGTGTTATAATGAAGGCAACACATGATGTAAGTGTCTATATTAGCTATATTAACTATCAAAATGACTTTAAAAGTCTTATATAAGTGTTATAGTGAAGGCAACACATGATGTAAGTGTCTATATTAGCCTACTATCACAATTAATTTAAAAGTCTTATATAAGTGTTATAATGAAGGCAACACATACTGTAAATATCTAAATTAGCTATATTAGCCTACTATCAAAATGACTTTAAAAGTCTTGTATAAGTGTTATAATGAAGGCAACACATGATGTAAGTATCTATATTAGCCAACTATCAAAATGACTTTAAAAATCTTATATAAGTGTTATAGTGAAGGCAACACATGATGTAAGTGTCTATATTAGCCGACTATCAAAATGACTTTAAAAATCTTATGTAAGTGTTATAATGAAGGCAACACATGATGTAAGTGTCTATATTAGCTATTTTAGCCTACTATCAAAATTACTTTAAAAATCTTATATAAGTGTTATAATAAAGGCAACACATGATGTAAGTGTCTATATTAGCTATATTAGCCTACTATCAAAATGACTTTAAAAGTCTTATATAAGTGTCATAATGAAGGCAACACATGATGTAAGTGTCTATATTAGCGACCCCGAAAGGGACAAGCGGTAGAAAATGGATGGATGGGCCTACTATCAAAATGACTTTAAAAGTCTTATATAAGTGTTATAATGAAGGCAACACATGATGAAAGTGTCTATATTAGCCAACTATCAAAATGACTTTAAAAGTATTATATGTGTTATAGTGAAGGCAACACATGATGTAAGTGTCTATATTACCTATATTAGCCTACTATCAAAATGACTTTAAAAGTCATATATATACGGTAAGTGTTATAATGAAGGCAACACATGATGTAAGTGTCTATATTAGCTATATTAGCCTACTATCAAAATGACTTTAAAAGTCTTATATAAGTGTCATAATGAAGGCAACACATGATGTAAGTGTATATATTAGCGACCCCGAAAGGGACAAGCGGTAGAAAATGGATGGATGGGCCTACAATCAAAATGACTTTAAAAGTCTTATATAAGTGTTATAATGAAGGCAACACATGATGAAAGTGTCTATATTAACCAACTATCAAAATGACTTTAAAAGTATTATATGTGTTATAGTGAAGGCAACACATGATGTAAGTGTCTATATTACCTATATTAGCCTACTATCAAAATGACTTTAAAAGTCATATATACGGTAAGTGTTATAATGAAGGCAACACATGATGTAAGTGTCTATATTAGCTACAGAGGTGGGTAGAGTAGCCAGAAATTGTACTCAAGTAAGAGTACTGTTACTTTAGAGATTTATTACTCAAGTAAAAGTAAGGAGTAGTCACCCAAATATTTACTTGAGTAAAAGTAAAAAGTATGTTGTGAAAAAACTACTCAAGTACTGAGTAACTGATGAGTAACATACACACACATATCATATATATATATATATATATATATATATATATATAAATATATATATATATATATATATATATATATATATATATATATATATATATGTATATATATATATATATATACACACATATATATATACACACTAGAGATGCGCGGTTTGCGGGCACAACCGCGGAGTCCGCGGATTATCCGCGAATCGGGCGGATGAAATTTTAAAAAATTAGATTTTATCAGCGGGTCGGGTCGGGTCGGGTCGGGCGATTAAAATTTTAAAAAATTAGATTTTAAATAGATTCAGGCGGGTGGCAGTTAAACCAATTCGGAAATATGATGTAACGGCTAGCTACGGGGTGTTAGCCAATGGCTTTGGCTGGGGGGCGGGACTTCCGGGCAAGTTAGGAAAGTGACGTTGTTGACAGGAAGTGTTAGTTCGAGTTTTGCCGGGAAAGAGGGGAGACGCACATTGGAGCTGTTGTGTGGTTACATTGCATCTTATTACAATAAATACGAGACAAACGAATAAGTCTATGAGCCTACGTTCCTGGGAACATTACAATATATACATAGTTAAATGTTGTTACCCACATACGAAAAACGAGCAGGCACCTGCTGCATATGCCACAACAGAAGAAAAAAAAAAAAGAGATGGACACTTTTACGGAGCGGAGAAGGCCCCCGACGCCTCGCCGGGGTCCGGGACCGAGGCCCCTTCCCCCGAGAGGGCCCCACCGGGAGCCGTAGCTGAGGCGATCCGCGAGAAGGGCCCGACGCACGTCCAGGGTCACCACCGCGCCCACCGCACCGACACCCCGCCTCGTCCGCCTTCGCCGCGGCCGGCGTCACGCGCAGCAGGTAAGCAGCTTACCTGCCCGCCACCCCCGTGGCCGGGGGCTCGTAACAGGGGTCACTCCGCGCGCAGTGCGCTCACGAAAGGGTTGGGGCTCACCCTGGTTGATATAGACAGCAGCTAGGACGGTGGCCATGGAAGTTGGAACCCGCTAAGGAGTGTGTAACAACCCACCTGCCGAATCAACTAGCCCTGAAAATGGATGGCGCTGGAGCGTCGGGCCCATATACCCGGCCGTCGCCGGCAGCGAGACGCGCTTGGAGGTGCGCTCAGCGCGCCTCCCATATGATTGCGCACTGGTGTGCGTCTGGGTCGTGACAGCGTGGCACGCGAATGTCTGTGCTGCGTTGGATCAGTCTCCTTTCTTTAACAGGCAAAAGCTTTATAACCTCACTAATGCCTTGCATCGTCTATATTAGATATATAACAACGGGCGGGTGCGGGCGGATGGCGGGCGGATGCAGTTCTGATCAAATGTTAGATCGGGTGGATTGCGGATGGTTGACGACTTTCTGATGCGGTTGCGGATGAAATAATTGCCTATCCGCGCATCTCTAATACACACACACATATATATATATATATATATATATATATATATATATATATATATATATATATATATATATATATACATTGATATATACAGTATATAATTTATATTTATTTATTTTGCCGTTTTTGTTTACATGTTAAAGGTGTTTTAATGAATATACATGCATGTTTAACACATATAGATTCCTTTCTTTCATGAAGACTAGAATATAAGTTGGTGTATTACCTGATTCTGATGACTTGCATTGATTGGAATCAGACAGCAGTGATGATAACGGCCACGTTTTCAAATGGAGGAGAAAAAAAGTTCCTCCTTTCTGTCTAATACCACATGAAAGTGTTTGGTTTTTGGCATCTAATTTGTCCAGCTTCCATATTCGTTTTTATACACTTTACAAGAAATACATTGGCGGCAAACTCCGTAGCTTGCTAGCTTGTTTGCGCTGGCTTTCGGAGACTCTTATTTTGAAAGCGCATGCGCGATGGAGCGGCACTTTTATTGTGAAGACAGGAACTGTGTAGTCAGTCTTTAGGCTTTTGACGAGATGTACGGTTGAAAAAAAAGGGTCTTTTTTCCTTCACAATTTTGATTGATTGATTGGAACTTTTATTAGTAGATTGCACAGTACAGTATATATTCCGTACAATTGACCACTAAATGGTAACACCCCAATAAGTTTTTCAACTTGTTTAAGTCGGGTCATGTGACCGCCTGGCTCTGTTTGATTGGTTCAACGTCACCAGTGACTGCATCTGATTGGTGGAACGGAGTGAACGTCACCAGTGACTATTTGTTGAAACGCAGGCACTATGACAGACCAAAACAAACAAAGCGTGCATTAACAGATCGATAAAAATTAGTAGCGAGTAGCGAGCTGAATGTAGATAAAAGTAGCGGAGTAAAAGTAGCGTTTCTTCTCTATAAATATACTCAAGTAAAAGTAAAAGTATGTTGCATTAAAACTACTCTTAGAAGTACAAGTTATCCCAAAAGTTACTCAAGTAGATGTAACGGAGTAAATGTAGCGCGTTACTACCCACCTCTGATTAGCTATATTAGTCTACTATCAAAATGACTTTAAAAGTCTTATATAAGTGTTATAGTGAAGGCAACAGTTTCTTGCGGATGTCGACCCCCGTCTGCGCCTCCCTCGCCATGTTGGAAGCTATTCTCTTTGTAACGTGCGCCCGCGTCCTCTTTATAAAGCCGAGGGTGGCTTCCTAAATATAGCAACCCAATCGGAAGTAGGGAGGTGATATCGGCGGCTGGTGTTTCGCGACCCGTGATTGGACCGGGCCCGGATTCTCTCTCATAGAGGACGGACACGAACGGTGACGTTTTACGGGAATTGCCGTTCTAATGTCAACAATGTAAGTCTAACAACATGGCGGAATTGGAAAAAAAACTAAAAAAAACTTCCTTTTCCTTATGGCGAGTCGAGGTAAGTGGGTCGATCCAAATATCGACACGGTCGATATCAGTGTATTATCGTCTTAATGAGTCAGAAACCCAAAATGTTGAAAGAGCCGTATTGGACCAAAAATACAACAACAACAAAATCTGTCAGGAGCCGCAAAAAATTAAAAGCCTTCTATAAGGTTTGTAATGAAGGCAACACATGATATAAGTGTCTATATTAGCTATATTAACTATCAAAATGACTTTAAAAGTCTTATATAAGTGTTATAGTGAAGGCAACACATGATGTAAGTGTCTATATTAGCCTACTCCATCCATCCATTTTCTACCGCTTATTCCCTTTGGGGTCGCGGGGGGCGCTGGAGCCTATCTCAGCTACAATTGGGCGGAAGGCGGGGTACACCCTGGACAAGTCGCCATCTCATCGCAGGGCCAACACAGATAGACAGACAACATTCACACTCACTCACACACTAGGGCCAATTTAGTGTTGCCAATCAACCTATCCCCAGGTGCATGTTTTTGGAGGTGGGAGGAAGCCGGAGTACCCGGAGGGAACCCACGCAGTCACGGGGAGAACATGCAAACTCCACACAGAAAGATCCCGAGCCCGGGATTGAACCCAAGACTACTCAGGACCTTCGTATTGTGAGGCAGATGCACTAACCCCTCTGCCACCGTGCTGCCCCTATTAGCCTACTATCACAATTAATTTAAAAGTCTTATATAAGTGTTATAATGAAGGCAACACATACTGTAAGTATCTAAATTAGCTGTATTAGCCTACTATCAAAATGACTTTAAAAGTCTTATATAAGTGTTATAATGAAGGCAACACATGATGTAAGTATCTATATTAGCCAACTATCAAAATGACTTTAAAAATCTTATATAAGTGTTATAGTGAAGGCAACACATGATGTAAGTGTCTATATTAGCCGACTATCAAAATGACTTTAAAAATCTTATGTAAGTGTTATAATGAAGGCAACACATGATGTAAGTGTCTATATTAGCTATTTTAGCCTAGTATCAAAATTACTTTAAAAATCTTATATAAGTGTTATAATAAAGGCAACACATGATGTAAGTGTCTATATTAGCTATATTAGCCTACTATCAAAATTACTTTAAAAGTCTTATATAAGTGTCATAATGAAGGCAACACATGATGTAAGTGTCTATATTAGCGACCCCGAAAGGGACAAGCGGTAGAAAATGGATGGATGGGCCTACTATCAAAATTACTTTAAAAGTCTTCTATAAGTGTTTTAATGAAGGCAACACATGATGAAAGTGTCTATATTAGCCAACTATCAAAATGACTTTAAAAGTATTATATGTGTTATAGTGAAGGCAACACATGATGTAAGTGTCTATATTACCTATATTAGCCTACTATCAAAATGACTTTAAAAGTCATATATACGGTAAGTGTTATAATGAAGGCAACACATGATGTAAGTGTCTATATTAGCTATATTAGCCTACTATCAAAATGACTTTAAAAGTCTTATATAAGTGTCATAATGAAGGCAACACATGATGTAAGTGTCTATATTAGCTATTTTAGCCTACTATCAAAATTACTTTAAAAATCTTATATAAGTGTTATAATAAAGGCAACACATGATGTAAGTGTCTATATTAGCTATATTAGCCTACTATCAAAATGACTTTAAAAGTCTTATATAAGTGTCATAATGAAGGCAACACATGATGTAAGTGTCTATATTAGCGACCCCGAAAGGGACAAGCGGTAGAAAATGGATGGATGGGCCTACTATCAAAATGACTTTAAAAGTCTTCTATAAGTGTTTTAATGAAGGCAACACATGATGAAAGTGTCTATATTAGCCAACTATCAAAATGACTTTAAAAGTATTATATGTGTTATAGTGAAGGCAACACATGATGTAAGTGTCTATATTACCTATATTAGCCTACTATCAAAATGACTTTAAAAGTCATATATACGGTAAGTGTTATAATGAAGGCAACACATGATGTAAGTGTCTATATTAGCTATATTAGCCTACTATCAAAATGACTTTAAAAGTCTTATATAAGTGTCATAATAAAGGCAACACATGATGTAAGTGTCTATATTAGCGACCCCGAAAGGGACAAGCGGTAGAAAATGGATGGATGGGCCTACTATCAAAATGACTTTAAAAGTCTTATATAAGTGTTATAATGAAGGCAACACATGATGAAAGTGTCTATATTAGCCAACCATCAAAATGACTTTAAAAGTATTATATGTGTTATAGTGAAGGCAACACATGATGTAAGTGTCTATATTACCTATATTAGCCTACTATCAAAATGACTTTAAAAGTCATATATACGGTAAGTGTTATAATGAAGGCAACACATGATGTAAGTGTCTATATTAGCTATATTAGCCTACTATCAAAATGACTTTAAAAGTCTTATATAACTGTTATAGTGAAGGCAACAGTTTCTTGCGGATGTCGGCCGCCGTCTGCGCCTCCCTCGCCATGTTGGAAGCTATTCTCTTTGTAACGTGCGCCCGCGTCCTCTTTATAAAGCCGAGGGTGGCTTCCTAAATATAGCAACCCAATCGGAAGTAGGGAGGTGATATCGGCGGCTGGTGTTTCGCGACCCGTGATTGGACCGGTTCCGGATTCTCTCTCATAGAGGACGGACACGAACGGTGACGTTTTACGGGAATTGCCGTTCTAATGTCAACAATGTAAGTCTAACAACATGGCGGAATTGGGAAAAAAAAAAAAAAAAACTTTCTTTTTCTTATGGCGAGTCGAGGTAAGTGGGTCGATCCAAATATCGACACGGTCGATATCAGTGTATTATCGTCTTAGTGTATCAGCAACCCAAAATGTTGAAAGAGCCGTATTGGACCAAAAATACAACAACAACAAAATCTGTCAGGAGCCGCAAAAAATTAAAGGTGATATAATGAATGCAACACATGATACAAGTGTCTATATTAGTTATATTAGTCTACTATCATAATCACTTTAAAAGTCTTATATAAGTGTTACAGTGAAGACAACACGTGATGTAAGTGTCTATATTAGCTATATTAGCCTACTATCAAAATGACTTTAAAAGTCTTATATAAGTGTTATAGTGAAGACAACACATGATGTAAGTGTCTACATTAGCCAACTATCAAAATGACTTTAAAAAGTGTTATAGTGAAGGCAACACATGATGTAAGTGTCTATATTAGCTGTATTAGCCTACTAGCAAAATGACTATAAAAGTTCAAAATCAAGTTTAAAAAGTGTTATAGTGAAGGCAACACATGATGTAAGTGTCTATATTAGCTGTATTAGCCTAGTATCAAAATGACTTTAAAAGTCTTATATAAGTGTTATAGTGAAGACAACACATGATGTAAGTGTCTACATTAGCTATATTAGCCGATTATCAAAATGACTTTAAAAAGTGTTATAGTGAAGGCAACACATGATGTAAGTGTCTATATTAGCTATGTTAGCCTACTATCAAAATGACTATAAAAGTTCAAAGTCAAGTTTAAAAAGTGTTATAGTGAAGGCAACACATGATCTTAGTGTCTATATTAGCTATTTTAGCCTAGTATCAAAATGACTTTAAAAGTCCTATATAAGTGTTATAATGAAGACAAGACATGATGTAAGTGTCTATATTAGCCTACTATCACAATTAATTTAAAAGTCTTACCGTATTTTCCGCACTATAAGGCGCACCTAAAAACCACAATTTTTCTCAAAAGCTGACAGTGCGCCTAATAACCCGGTGCGCTTTATTACGATTCATTTTCATAAAGTTTCGGTCTCGCAACTTCGGTAAACAGCCGCCATCTTTTTTCCCGGTAGAACAGGAAGCGCTTCTTCTTCTACGCAAGCAACCGCCAAGGAAAGCACCCGCCCCCATAGAACAGGAAGCGCTTCACCCGCCCCCATAGAACAGGAAGCGCTTCACCCGCCCCCGGAAGAAGAAGAAAAAACGCGCGGATATCACCGTACGTTTCATTTCCTGTTTACATCTGTAAAGACCACAAAATGGCTCCTACTAAACGATCCGGGTCATAAAAAGACGCAATCTCTCCATCCGCACACGGATTACTACCGTATTTCACAGCAACTGAACCGCACTGTGGAACGGGAGCACGTACGGTGAATATTCGCTCCACAGGGAATGAGAAGTCATCCTTCACTGTGGTTCTAGCTTGCCATGCTAACTTCCACTCATGGTGATATTCAAAAGGAAGACCTTGCCAAAAGAGACCTTTCCAGCCGGCGTCATCATAAAAGCTAACTCGAAGGGATGGATGGATGAAGAAAAGATGAGCGAGTGGTTAAGGGAAGTTTACGCGAAGCGGCCGGGTGGCTTTTTTCACGCTGCTCCGTCCATGTTGATATATGACTCTATGCGCGCCCACATCACAGATGGTGTCAAAAAACAAGTGAAGCACACAAATACAACACTCGCCGTCATTCCGGGTGGATTAACCAAAGAACTCCAACCGCTGGATATTGGTGTCAACAGGGCATTCAAATCACGACTGCGAACTGCGTGGGAAAAATGGATGACCGAAGGCGAACACACCTTCACTAAGACGGGCAGACAACGCCGGACAACATACGCCAACATCTGCCAGTGGATTGTAAATGCCTGGGCAGATATTTCTGTCACAACTGTGGTCCGAGCTTTCCGGAAGGCAGGATTCACAGAACTGCTGCACAACAACAGCGACACTGAATCCGATGATTTCGAAGAGACGGAGCCCGCCATTTTGGAAGCCACGCTAGCGCAACTTTTCAATTCGGACACCGAAGACGAAGAATTCGAAGGATTTACCGGTACGAATGAAGAATAACTTCAGAAAGTGAGCGCTATGTTTATTTTGTGTGTTGTGTGTTGTGACATTAACGTTCGAGCAACATTACCGGTATGTTGCTATTGCTCTACACCATTTTGAATTTTACTATGTTTGTGATTGCACATTTGTACATTTTGGGACAGAGTTGTTAGAACGCTGGTTTTCAATATATTATTAAAGTTTGACTGAACTATCTGACTGTTTTTTTGACATTCACTTTAGCGCAGCGTTTTTTTGACATTCACTTTAGCGCAGCGTAGGCGCGGCTTTTAGTCCGGGGCGGCTTATTGGTGGACAAAATTATGAAATATGTAATTCATAGAAGGTGCGGCTAATAATCCGGTGCGCCTTATAGTGCGGAAAATACGGTATATAAGTGTTATATAACTCCTCTCTGAGCTGCCACCTTAACGTGGTAGAGGAGTTTGCGTGTCCCAATGATCCTAGGAGTTATGTTGTCCGGGGGCTTTATGCCCCCTGGTAGGGTCTCCCAAGACAAACTGGTCCTAGGTGAGGGATCAGACAAAGAGCAGCTCGAAGACCTTTATGAAGAAAACAAACAAGGAACCCAGATTTCCCTTGCCCGGACGCGGGTCACCGGGGCCCCCCTCTGGAGCCAGGCCCCGAGGTGGGGCACGATGGCGAGCGCCTGGTGGCCGGGCCTGTCCCCATGGGGCCCGGCCGGGCACAGCCCGAAGAGGCAACGTGGGTCCCCCCTCCAATGGGCTCACCACCCATAGCAGGGGTCATAGAGGTCGGGTGCAATGTGAGCTGGGCGGCAGCCGAGGGCAGGGCACTTGGCGGTCCGATCCTCGGCTACAGAAGCTAGCTCTTGGGACGTGGAACGTCACCTCGCTGGGGGGGAAGGAGCCTGAGCTAGTGCGCGAGGTGGAGAAGTTCCGGCTAGATATAGTCAGACTCACTTTGACGCACAGCAAGGGCTCTGGAACCAGTTCTCTCGAGAGGGGCTGGACCCTCTTCCACTCTGGCGTTGCCGGCAGTGAGAGGCGACGGGCTGGGGTGGCAATTCTTGTTTCCCCCCCGGCTCAGAGCCTGTACGTTGGAGTTCAACCCGGTGGACGAGAGGGTAGCTTCCCTCCGCCTTCGGGTGGGGGAACGGGTCCTGACTGTGGTTTGCGCTTACGCGCCAAACCGCAGCTCAGAGTACCCACCCTTTTTGGATTCACTCGAGGGAGTACTTGAGAGTGCTCCCCCGGGTGATTCCCTCGTTCTACTGGGGGACTTCAATGCTCATGTTGGCAGCGACAGTGAAACCTGGAGAGGCGTGATTGGGAAGAATGGCTGCCCGGATCTGAACCCGAGTGGTGTTTTGTTATTGGACTTTTGTGCCCGTCACAGATTGTCCATAACGAACACCATGTTCAAACATAAGGGTGTCCATATGTGCACTTGGCACCAGGACACCCTAGGCCGCAGTTCCATGATCGACTTTGTAGTTGTGTCATCGGATTTGCGGCCTCATGTTTTGGACACTCGGGTGAAGAGAGGGGCGGAGCTTTCTACCGATCACCACCTGGTGGTGAGTTGGCTGCGATGGTGGGGGAGGACAGACCTGGCAGGCCCAAACGCATTGTGAGGGTTTGCTGGGAACGTCTGGCAGAGTCTCCTGTCAGAGAGAGTTTCAATTCCCACCTCCGGAAGAACTTTGAACATGTCACGAGGGAGGTGCTGGACATTGAGTCCGAATGGACCATGTTCCGTGCCTCTATTGTCGAGGCGGCTGATTGGAGTTGTGGCCGCAAGGTAGTTGGTGCTTGTCGTGGCGGTAATCCTAGAACCCGTTGGTGGACACCGGCGGTGAGGGATGCCGTCAAGCTGAAGAAGGAGTCCTATCGGGTTCTTTTGGCTCATAGGACTCCTGAGGCAGCGGACAAGTACCGACAGGCCAAGCGGTGTGCGGCTTCAGCGGTCGCAGAGGCAAAAACTCGGACATGGGAGGAGTTCGGTGAGGCCATGGAAAACGACTTCCGGACGGCTTCGAAGCAATTCTGGACCACCATCCGCCGCCTCAGGAAGGGGAAGCAGTGCACTATCAACACCGTGTATGGCGAGGATGGTGTTCTGCTGACCTCGACTGCGGATGTTGTGGATCGGTGGAGGGAATACTTCGAAGACCTCCTCAATCCCACCAACACGTCTTCCTATGAGGAAGCAGTGCCTGGGGAGTCTGTGGTGGGCTCTCCTATTTCTGGGGATGAGGTTGCTGAGGTAGTTAAAAAGCTCCTCGGTGGCAAGGCCCCGGGGGTGGATGAGATCCGCCCGGAGTTCCTTAAGGCTCTGGATGCTGTGGGGCTGTCTTGGTTGACAAGACTCTGCAGCATCGCGTGGACATCGGGGGCGGTACCACTGGATTGGCAGACCGGGGTGGTGGTTCCTCTCTTTAAGAAGGGGAACCGGAGGGTGTGTTCTAACTATCGTGGGATCACACTCCTCAGCCTTCCCGGTAAGGTCTATTCAGGTGTACTGGAGAGGAGGCTACGCCGGATAGTCGAACCTCGGATTCAGGAGGAACAGTGTGGTTTTCGTCCTGGTCGTGGAACTGTTGACCAGCTCTATACTCTCGGCAGGGTCCTTGAGGGTGCATGGGAGTTTGCCCAACCAGTCTACATGTGTTTTGTAGACTTGGAGAAGGCATTCGACCGTGTCCCTCGGGAAGTCCTGTGGGGAGTGCTCAGAGAGTATGGGGTATCGGACTGTCTGATTGTGGCAGTCCGCTCCCTGTATGATCAGTGCCAGAGCTTGGTCCGCATGGCCGGTAGTAAGTCGGACACGTTTCCAGTGAGGGTTGGACTCCGCCAAGGCTGCCCTTTGTCACCGATTCTGTTCATAACTTTTATGGACAGAATTTCTAGGCGCAGTCAAGGCGTTGAGGGGATCTGGTTTGGTGGCTGCAGGATTAGGTCTCTGCTTTTTGCAGATGATGTGGTCCTGATGGCTTCATCTGGCCAGGATCTTCAGCTCTCACTGGATCGGTTCGCAGCTGAGTGTGAAGCGACTGGGATGAGAATCAGCACCTCCAAGTCCGAGTCCATGGTTCTCGCCCGGAAAAGGGTGGAGTGCCATCTCCGGGTTGGGGAGGAGATCTTGCCCCAAGTGGAGGAGTTCAAGTACCTCGGAGTCTTGTTCACGAGTGGGGGAAGAGTGGATCGTGAGATCGACAGGCGGATCGGTGCGGCGTCTTCAGTGATGCGGACGCTGTATCGATCCGTTGTGGTGAAGAAGGAGCTGAGCCGGAAGGCAAAGCTCTCAATTTACCGGTCGATCTATGTTCCCATCCTCAACTATGGTCATGAGCTTTGGGTTATGACCGAAAGGACAAGATCACGGGTACAAGCGGCCGAAATGAGTTTCCTCCGCCGGGTGGCGGGGCTCTCCCTTAGAGATAGGGTGAGAAGCTCTGTCATCCGGGGGGAGCTCAAAGTAAAGCCGCTGCTCCTCCACATGGAGAGGAGCCAGATGAGGTGGTTCGGGCATCTGGTCAGGATGCCACCCGAACGCCTCCCTAGGGAGGTGTTTAGGGCACGTCCGACCGGTAGGAGGCCGCGGGGAAGACCCAGGACACGTTGGGAAGACTATGTCTCCCGGCTGGCCTGGGAACGCCTCGGGGTCCCACGGGAAGAGCTGGACGAAGTGGCTGGGGAGAGGGAAGTCTGGGCTTCCCTGCTTAGGCTGCTGCCCCCGCGACCCGACCTCGGATAAGCAGAAGAAGATGGATGGATGGATATAAGTGTTATAATGAAGGCAACACATGATGTAAGTGTCTATATTAGCTATATTAGCCTACTATCAAAATGACTTTAAAAGTCTTATATAAGTGTTATAATGAAGGCAACACATGATGTAAGTATCTATATTAGCCTACTATCAAAATGACTTTAAAAGTCCTCTATAAGTGTTATAATGAAGGCAACACATGATGTAAGTATCTATATTAGCCAACTATCAAAATGACTTTAAAAAGTCTTATATAAGTGTTATAATGAAGGCAACACATGATGTAAGTATCTATATTAGCCAACTATCAAAATGACTTTAAAAGTCTTATATAAGTGTTATAGTGAAGGCAACACATGATGTAAGTGTCTATATTAGCCTACTATCAAAATGACTTTAAAAGTCTTATATAAATGTTATAATGAAGGCAACACGTAATGTAAGTGTCTATATTATCTATATTAGCCTACTATCAAAATGACTTTGAAAAGTGTTATAGTGAAGACAACACATGACATCTAAGTGTCTATATTAGCTATATTAGCCTGCTATCAAAATTTATTTAAAATTCTTATATAGTGTTATAATGAAGACAAGACAGGATGTAAGTGTCTATATTAGCTATTTTAGCCTACTATCAAAATGACTTTAAAATCTTATATAAGTGTTATAAGGATGGCAACACATGATGTAAGTATCTATATTAGCCAACAATCAAAATTACTTTAAAAATCTTATATAAGTGTTATAAGGAAGGCAACACATGATGTAAGTATCTATATTAGCCAACTATCAAAATGACTTTAAAAATCTAATAAAAGTGTTATATTGAAGGCAACACATGATGTAAGTGTCTATATTAGCTATATTAGCCGACTATCAAAATGACTTTAAAAGTTTTATATAAGTGTTATAATGAAGGCAACACATGATGTAAGTGTCTATATTAGCTATATTAGCCTACTATCAAAATGAATTTTAAAAAGTCTTATATAAGTGTTATAATGAAGGCAACACATGATGTAAGTGTCGATATTAGCTATATTAGCCTACTATCAAAATGACTTTAATCGTCTTATATAAGTGTTATAAAGAAGGCAACACATGATGTAAGTGTCTATATTAGCTATATTAGCCTACTATCAAAATTACTTTAAAAAGTGTTATAGTGAAGGCAACACATTGTCATGTCTTTTGATCATGTTTTGTTTGGCTATGTTCTGTTTGGTATTTGGACTCTTTTAGTTACTGTTTACGCTCCATTGTTTTTGTCACCATAGCAACTCATTAGTTTTCACCTGACTCATTTGGACTCACACACCTGTTGCCAATCATGTCACTATTATTTAAGCCTGTTGGCGACATTACCTCTGATACCAACGCTACCCTTATTACTCATGCTTGTATTCCATGCTTGGTTCACGCTGCTATTTTCTTGCCAAGTAAGTTTTGTTGTTTATTCAAGCCACAGTTTAGTGCGTTGTTTAGTTCATGTTTCATGTCCTAATTAATGCATCTGCCTTGTGCGCGCCTTTTGTTTGTTCTTTTTATAGTCAGAATTAAAAACATGTCTTCACCTTCACGCCATGTCCAGTCTGGTTCGCTTGCATTCCGGGAAAGCAACCCACGCAGTCATTTGCGTCATCACAGTCCTCGTCCTGACACACATGATGTAAGTGTCTATATTAGCTATATTAGCCTACTATCATAATGACTTTAAAAGTCTTATATAAATGTTATAATGAAGGCAACACATGATGTAAGTGTCTATATTAGCTATATTAGCCTACTATCATAATGACTTTAAAAGTCTTATATAAATGTTACAATGAAGGCAACACATTATGTAAGTATCTATATTAGCCTACTATAGAAATGACTTTAAAAGTCTTATATAATTGTTATAATGAAGGCAACACATGATGTAAGTGTCTATATTAGCTATATTAGCCTACGATCAAAATGACTTTAAAAAGTGTTATAGTGAAGGCAACACATGATGTAAGTGTCTATATTAGCTATATTAGCCTACTATCCTAATGACTTTAAAAGTCTTATATAAATGTTATAATGAAGGCAACACATTATGTAAGTATCTATATTAGCCTACTATAAAAATGACTTTAAAAGTCTTATATAATTGTTATAATGAAGGCAACACATGATGTAAGTGTCTATATTAGCTATATTAGCCTACTATCAAAATGGCTTTAAAAAGTGTTATAGTGAAGGCAACACATGATGTAAGTGCTACTAATAAAATGACTTTAAAAGTCTTATATAAATGTTATAATGAAGGCAACACATTAAGTAAGTATCTATATTAGCCTACTATAAAAATGACTTTAAAAGTCTTATATAAATGTTATAATGAAGGCAACACATGATGTAAGTGTCTATATTAGCTATATTAGCCTACTATCATAATGACTTTAAAAGTCTTATATAAATGTTATAATGAAGGCAACACATGATGTAAGTGTCTATATTAGCTATATTAGCCTACTATCATAATGACTTTAAAAGTCTTATATAAATGTTACAATGAAGGCAACACATTATGTAAGTATCTATATTAGCCTACTATAGAAATGACTTTAAAAGTCTTATATAATTGTTATAATGAAGGCAACACATGATGTAAGTGTCTATACTAGCTATATTAGCCTACGATCAAAATGACTTTAAAAAGTGTTATAGTGAAGGCAACACATGATGTAAGTGTCTATATTAGCTATATTAGCCTACTATCCTAATGACTTTAAAAGTCTTATATAAATGTTATAATGAAGGCAACACATTATGTAAGTATCTATATTAACCTACTATAAAAATGACTTTAAAAGTCTTATATAATTGTTATAATGAAGGCAACACATGATGTAAGTGTCTATATTAGCTATATTAGCCTACTATCAAAATGGCTTTAAAAAGTGTTATAGTGAAGGCAACACATGATGTAAGTGCTACTAATAAAATTACTTTAAAAGTCTTATATAAATGTTATAATGAAGGCAACACATTAAGTAAGTATCTATATTAGCCTACTATAAAAATGATTTTAAAAGTCTTACATAAGTGTTATAATGAAGGCAACACATGACGTGTCTATATTAGCTATATTAGCCTACTATAAAAATGACTTTAAAAGTCTTATATAAATGTTACAATGAAGGCAACACATTATGTAAGTATCTATATTAGCCTACTATAGAAATGACTTTAAAAGTCTTATATAATTGTTATAATGAAGGCAACACATGATGTAAGTGTCTATACTAGCTATATTAGCCTACGATCAAAATGACTTTAAAAAGTGTTATAGTGAAGGCAACACATGATGTAAGTGTCTATATTAGCTATATTAGCCTACTATCCTAATGACTTTAAAAGTCTTATATAAATGTTATAATGAAGGCAACACATTATGTAAGTATCTATATTAACCTACTATAAAAATGACTTTAAAAGTCTTATATAATTGTTATAATGAAGGCAACACATGATGTAAGTGTCTATATTAGCTATATTAGCCTACTATCAAAATGGCTTTAAAAAGTGTTATAGTGAAGGCAACACATGATGTAAGTGCTACTAATAAAATTACTTTAAAAGTCTTATATAAATGTTATAATGAAGGCAACACATTAAGTAAGTATCTATATTAGCCTACTATAAAAATGATTTTAAAAGTCTTACATAAGTGTTATAATGAAGGCAACACATGACGTGTCTATATTAGCTATATTAGCCTACTATAAAAATGACTTTAAAAGTCTTATATAAGTGTTATAATGAAGGCAACACATGATGTAAGTATCTATATTAGCTAACTATCAAAATGACTTTAAAAGTCTTATATAAGTGTTATAATGAAGGCAACACATGATGTAAGTGTCTATATTAGCCTACTATCAAAATGACTTTAAAAGTCTTACATAAGTGTTATAATGAAGGCAACACATGATGTAAGTGTCTATATTAGCCTACTATCAAAATGACTTTAAAAGTCGTATATAAGTGTTATAATGAAGGCAACACATGATGTAAGTATCTATATTATCCTACTATCAAAATGACTTTAAAAGTCTTATATAAGTGTTATAATAAAGTCAACACATGATGTAAGTGTCTATATTAGCTATATTAGCCTACTATCAAAATGACTTTAAAAGTCTTATATAAATGTTATAAGGAAGGCAACACATGATGTAAGTGTCTATATTATCTATATTAGCCTACTATCAAAATGACTTTAAAAGTCTTATATAAGTGTTATAATGAAGGCAACACATGATGTAAGTATCTATAATAGCTAACTATCAAAATGACTTTAAAAGTCTTATACAAGTGTTAAAATGAAGGCAACACATGATGTAAGTATCTATATTGTCCTACTATCAAAATGACTTTGAAAGTCTTATATAAGTGTTATAATGAAGGCAACATATGATGTAAGTGTCTATATTAGCCTACTATCAAAATGACTTTAAAAAGTGTTATAGTGAAGGCAACACATGATGTAAGTGTCTATATTAGCTATATTAGCCTACTATCAAAATGACTTTAAAAGTCTTATATAAATGTTATAATGAAGGCAACTTATTATGTAAGTATCTATATTAGCCTACTATAAAAATGACTTTAAAAGTCTTCTATAAGTGTTATAATGAAGGCAACACATGACGTAAGTGTCTATATTAGCTATATTAGCCTGCTATCATAATGACTTTAAAAGTCTTATATAAGTGTCATAATGAAGGCAACACATGATGTAAGTATCTATATTAGCCTACTATCAAAATGACTTTAAAAGTCTTACATAAGTGTTATAATGAAGGCAACACATGACGTGTCTATATTACTTATATTAGCCTACTATCAAAATGACTTTAAAAGTCTTATACAAGTGTTAAAATGAAGGCAACACATGATGTAAGTATCTATATTGTCCTACTATCAAAATGACTTTAAAAGTCGTATATAAGTGTTATAATGAAGGCAACACATGATGTAAGTGTCTATATTAGCCTACTATCAAAATGACTTTAAAAAGTGTTATAGTGAAGGCAACACATGATGTAAGTGTCTATATTAGCTATATTAGCCTACTATCAAAATGACTTTAAAAGTCTTATATAAATGTTATAATGAAGGCAACTTATTATGTAAGTATCTATATTAGCCTACTATAAAAATGACTTTAAAAGTCTTCTATAAGTGTTATAATGAAGGCAACACATGACGTAAGTGTCTATATTAGCTATATTAGCCTGCTATCATAATGACTTTAAAAGTCTTATATAAGTGTCATAATGAAGGCAACACATGATGTAAGTATCTATATTAACCTACTATCAAAATGACTTTAAAAGTCTTACATAAGTGTTATAATGAAGGCAACACATGACGTGTCTATATTACTTATATTAGCCTACTATCAAAATGACTTTAAAAGTCTTATATAAATGTTATAATGAAGGCAACACATTATGTAAGTATCTATATTAGCCTACTATAAAAATGACTTTAAAAGTCTTATATAAATGTTATAATGAAGGCAACTTATTATGTAAGTATATTAGCCTACTATAAAAATGACTTTAAAAGTCTTCTATAAGTGTTATAATGAAGGCAACACATGACGTAAGTGTCTATATTAGCTAACTATCAAAATGACTTTAAAAGTCTTGTATAAGTGTTATAATGAAGGCAACACATGATGTAAGTATCTATATTATCCTACTATCAAAATGACTTTAAAAGTCTTATATAAGTGTTATAATGAAGGCAACACATGACGTAAGTGTCTATATTAGCTATATTAGCCTGCTATCATAATGCCTTTAAAAGTCTTATATACGTGTCATAATGAAGGCAACACATGATGTAAGTATCTATATAAGCCTACTCTCAAAATGACTTTAAAAGTCTTACATAAGTGTTATAATAAAGGCAACACATGACGTGTCTACAATACTTATATTAGCCTACTATCAAAATGACTTTAAAAGTCTTATATAAGTGTTATAATGAAGGCAACACATGATGTAAGTATCTATATTAGCTAACTATCAAAAATGACTTTAAAAGTCTTATATAAGTGTTATAATGAAGGCAACACATGATGTAAATATCTATATTATCCTACTATCAAAATGACTTTAAAAGTCTTATATAAGTGTTATAATGAAGGCAACACATGATGTAAGTGTCTATATTAGCCTACTATCAAAATGACTTTAAAAAGTGTTATAGTGAAGGCAACACATGATGTAAGTGTCTATATTAGCTATATTAGCCTACTATCAAAATGACTTTAAAAGTCTTATATAAATGTTATAATGAAGGCAACACATTATGTAAGTATCTATATTAGCCTACTATAAAAATGACTTTAAAAGTCTTATATAAGTGTTATAATGAAGGCAACACATGACGTAAGTGTCTATATTAGCTATATTAGCCTCCTATCAAAATGACTTTAAAAGTCTTATATAAGTGTCATAATGAAGGCAACACATGATGTAAGTGTCTATATTAGCTATATTAGCCTACTATCAAAATGACTTTAAAAGTCTTATATAAATGTTATAATGAAGGCAACTTATTATGTAAGTATCTATATTAGCCTACTATAGAAATGACTTTAAAAGTCTTCTATAAGTGTTATAATGAAGGCAACACATGACGTAAGTGTCTATATTAGCTATATTAGCCTGCTATCATAATGACTTTAAAAGTCTTATATAAGTGTCATAATGAAGGCAACACATGATGTAAGTATCTATATTAACCTACTATCAAAATGACTTTAAAAGTCTTACATAAGTGTTATAATGAAGGCAACACATGACGTAAGTGTCTATATTAGCTATATTAGCCTACTATCAAAATGACTTTAAAAGTCTTATATAAGTGTCACAATGAAGGCAACACATGATGTAAGTATCTATAATAGCCTACTATCAAAATGACTTTAAAAAGTGTTATAGTGAAGGAAACACATGATGTAAGTGTCTTTATTAGCTATATTAGCCTACTATCAAAATGACTTTAAAAGTCTTATATAAATGTTATAATGAAGGCAACACATTATGTAAGTATCTATATTAGCCTACTATAAAAATGACTTTAAAAGTCTTATATAAGTGTTATAATGAAGGCAACACATGACGTAAGTGTCTATATTAGATATATTAGCCTACTATCAAAATTACTTTAAAAGTATTATATAAGTGTCATAATGAAGGCAACACATGATGTAAGTATCTATAATAGCCTACTATCAAAATGACTTTAAAAGTCTTATATAAGTGTTATAATGAAAGTTAAAGTTCCAATGATTGTCACACACACACTAGTTGTGGTGAAATTATACTCTGCATTTGACCCATCCCCTTGTTCACCCCTTAGGAGGTGAGGGGAGCAGTGAGCAGCAGCGGTGGCCGCGCCCGGGAATCATTTTGGTTATTTAACCCCCAATTCCAACCCTTGATGCTGAGTGCCAAGCAAGGTAATGGTTCCCATTTTTATAGTCTTTGGTATGACTCGGATGATATAAGTGTCTGTTATTATTATATTATATTAGCCTACTATCAAAATGACTTTAAAGGTCTTATATAAGTGTTGTAGTGAAGGCAACACATTATGTAAGTATCTACATTAGCCTACTATCAAAATTACTTCAAAAGTCTTATATAAGTGTTAGGGGAGTTAGGGGAGTTTTTGACATGGTTGGATATGAATAATAACACATTAATAACACAAAAATTATATAACGCTAGAAACATTAAAAACTGTAATAATTAGACAAAACATTTTGCAGCACAAACATAGCACAAACGACTGGGACATGTTTGGGGTGATTTTGACATGGTTGGGTGTTGGTTATGAACAATAACATGTTAACAACAGAATAACTTGAAATTGTTATGACATCCATCCATCCATTTTCTACCGCTTGTCCCTTTTGAGGTCGCGGGGGGTGCTGGAGCCAATACATAAAAACTATAATTGATTAAAAAAAATCTAGCACAAACACATTGGACAAGTTTTGGGTGATTCTGACATGGTTGGGAGTTTGTTATGAACAATAATGTATTAATAAGATTAACAAAATATAAACTTTAATACCACAAAAACTATAATAGACAAAAACAATTTGCAGCACAAACGTAACAAACGAATGGGACAAGTTTGGGGAGATTTTGACATGGTTGGTTATGAATAATAGCACGTTAATAACATAAAAACTACAATAGACAACACATTTTGCAGCACAAACATAGCACAAACGTTTGAAGCAAGTTAGGGGAGGATTTTTTTTGACATGGTTGGGGGCTGGTTATGAATAATAACACATTAAAAATATAAACAAAAGATGAAACTTTAACACCACAAAGAGTATAATAGTTCGACAAAACAAAATTGCAGCACGAACGTAACAAACGAATGGGAGACGTTTGGGGTAATTTTGACATTGGTTATGAATAATAGCACGTTAATACCATAAAAACTACAATAGACAAAACATTTTGCAGCACAAACATAGCACAAACGTTTGGAACAAGGTAGGGGAGTTTTTGACATGGTTGGGGGCTGGTTATGAATAATAACACATTATTAACACAAAAACTATATGACGTCAATAACATAAAAACTGTAATAATTAGACAAAACATTTTGCAGCACAAGCATAGCACAAACCACTGGGACAAGTTTGTGGTGATTTTGACATGGTTGGTTATGAATAATAGCACGTTAATAACATAAAAAACTACAATAGACAACAAATTCTGTAGCACAAACCGCGCAAACATTTGAAACAAGTTAGGAGAGGGTTTTTTTTACATGGATGGGGACTGGTTATTAATAATAACACAAAAACCATACAACGTTATAACATAAAAACTAAAATAATTTGACAAAACATTTTCCAGCACAAACATAGCACAAACGTTTGGAACAAGTTAGGGGAGTTTTTGACATGGTTGGGGGCTGGTTATGAATAATAACACATTATTAACCCAAAAACTATATGACGTCAATAACATAAAAACTATAATAATTAGACAAAACATTTTGCAGCACAAACGAATGGGACACGTTTGGGGAGATTTTGACATGGTTGATTATGAATAATAGCATGTTAATAACATAAAAACTACAATAGACAAAACATTTTGCAGCACAAACGTTTGAAACAAGTTAGGGGAGGTTTTTTTTGACACGGTTGGGGGCTGGTTATGAATAATAATAAGACATTAATAACATTAAAAAGATATGAAACTTTAACACCACAAAAAGTATAATAGTTCGACAAAAAACAAATTGCGGCACAAACGTAACAAATGAATGAGACAAGTTTGGGGTGATTTTGACATTGGTTATGAATAATAGCACGTTAATAACATAAAAACTACAATAGACAAAACATTTGGCAGTACAAATGTTTGGAACAAGTTCGGGGAGGTTTTGACATGTATTATAGTTTTTCTGTCATAACAATTTGTAGTTATTTTGTTAACACGTTATTGTTCATAACCAGCCACGTGACCGTGTCAAAATCTCCCCAAACTTGTCCCAGTGGTTTGTGCTATGTTTGTGCTGCAAAATGTTGTGTCTAATTATTACAGTTTTTATGTTATTGACGTCATATAGTTTTTGTGTTATTAATGTGTTATTTTTCATAACCAGCCCCCAACCATGTCAAAAACTCCCCTAACTTGTTCCAAACGTTTGTGCTATGTTTGTGCTGCAAAATGTTTTGTTTATTGTAGTTTTTATGTTATTAACGTGCTATTATTCATAACCAACTATGTCAAAATCTCCCCAAACTTGTCCCATTCGTTTGTGCTATGTCTGTGCTGCAAAATGTTGTGTCTAATTATTACAATTTTTATGTTATTGACGTCATATAGTTTTTGTGTTAATAATGTGTTATTATTCATAACCAGCCCCCAACTATGTCAAAAACTCCCCTAACTTGTTCCAAACGTTTGTGCTGTTTGTGCTGCAAATTGTTTTGTTTATTGTAGTTTTTATGTTATTAACGTGCTATTATTCATAACCAACCATGTCAAAATCTCCCCAAACTTGTCCCATTTGTTTGTTACATTTGTGTTGCAAATTGTTTTTGTCTATTATAGTTTTTGTGGTATTAAAGTTTATCATTTTAATCTTATTAATACGTTATTGTTCATAACCAACTCCCATCCATGTCAAAATCACCCAAAACGTGTCCAATGTGTTTGTGCTAGATTTTTTTTAATCAATTATAGTTTTTATGTCATAACAATTTCAAGTTATTCTGTTGTTAACATGTTATTGTTCATAACCAACACCCAACCATGTCAAAATCACCCCAAACTTGTCCCAGTGGTTTGTGCTATGTTTGTGCTGCAAAATGTTGTGTCTAATTATTACAGTTTTTATGTTGTTGACGTCATATAGTTTTTGTGTTAATAATGTGTTATTGTTCATAACCAGCCCCCAACCATATAATAGACAAAAACAATTTGCAGCACAAACAAATTGGACAAGTTTGGGGTGATTTTGACTTGGTTGGGAGTTGGTTAGGAATAATAACACAAAAACTATATAATGTTAATAACATAAAAACTGTAATAATTAGACAAAACATTTTGCAGCACAAACATAGCACACACGACTGGGACAAGTTTGGGGTGATTTTGACATGGTTGGTTATGAGTAATAGCACGTTAATAACATAAAAACTACAATAGACAAAACATTTGGCAGCACAAATGTTTGGAACAAGTTCGTGGAGTTTTTGACGTGGTTGGGGGCTGGTTATGAATAATAACACATTATTGACCCAAAAACTATATGACGTCAATAACATAAGAACTGTAATAATTTGACAAAACATTTTGCAGCACAAACATAGCACAAACCACTGGGACACGTTTGGAGTGATTTTGACATGGTTGGGTGTTGGTTATGAACAATAACATGTTAATAACAGAATAACTTGAAATTGTTATGACATCCATCCATCCATTTTCTACCGCTTGTCCCTTTTGGGGTCGTGGGGGGTGCTGGAGCCTATACACATAAAAACTATAATTGATTAAAAAAAAATCTAGCACAAACACATTGGACAAGTTTTGGGTGATTCTGACATGGTTGGGAGTTGGTTATGAACAATAACGTATTAATAAGATTAACAAAATATAAACTTTAATACCACAAAAACTATAATAGACAAAAACAATTTGCAGCACGAACGTAACAAACGAATGGGACAAGTTTGGGGAGATTTTGACATGGTTGGTTATGAATAATAGCACGTTAATAACATAAAAACTACAATAAACAAAACATTTTGCAGCACAAACGTTTGGAACAAGTTAGGGGAGTTTTTGAAATGGTTGGGGGCTGGTTATGAATAATAACACATTAATAACACAAAAACTATATGACGTCAATAACATAAAAACTGTAATAATTAGACACAACATTTTGCAGCACAAGCATACCACAAACCACTGGGACAAGTTTGTGGTGATTTTGACATGGTTGGTTATGAATAATAGCACGTTAATAACATAAAAAAGTACAATAGACAACAAATTCTGTAGCACAAACCGCGCAAACGTTTGAAACAAGTTAGGAGAGGGTTTTTTTTTACATTGTTGGGGGCTGGTTATGAATAATAACACAAAAACCATACAACGTTATAACATAAAAACTATAATAATTAGACAAAATATTTTCCAGCACAAACATAGCACAAACGTTTGGAACAAGTTAGGGGAGTTTTTGACATGGTTGGGGGCTGGTTATGAATAATAACACATTATTAACCCAAAAACTATAAGACGTCAATAACATAAAAACTGTCATAATTAGACAAAACATTTTGCAGCACAAACGAATGGGACACGTTTGGGGAGATTTTGACATGGTTTAAAACAAGTTAGGGGAGGTTTTTTTTTGACATGGTTGGGGGCTGGGTATGAATAATAACACATTAATAACATAAAAAAATATGAAACTTTAACACCACAAAAAGTATAATAGTTCGACAAAAAAAATTGCAGCACAAATGTGACAAATGAATGAGACAAGTTTGGGGTGATTTTGACATTGGTTATGAACAATAGCATGTTAATAACATAAAAACTATAATAGACAAAACATTTGGCAGCAAAAATGTTTGGAACAAGTTCGGGGAGTTTTTGACATGTATTATAGTTTTTCTGTCATAACAATTTGTAGTTATTTTGTTAACACGTTATTGTTCATAACCAACCACGTGACCGTGTCAAAATCTCCCCAAACTTGTCCCAGTGGTTTGTGCTATGTTTGTGCTGCAAAATGTTGTGTCTAATTATTACAGTTTTTATGTTATTGACGTCATATAGTTTTTGTGTTAATAATGTGTTATTATTCATAAGCAGCCCCCAACCATGTCAAAAACTCCCCTAACTTGTTCCAAACGTTTGTGCTATGTTTGTGCTGCAAAATGTTTTGTTTATTGGAGTTTTTATGTTATTAACGTGCTATTATTCATAACCAACCATGTCAAAATCTCCCCAAACTTGTCCCATTCGTTTGTTACGTGTGTGCTGCAAAATGTTTTGTTTATTGTAGTTTTTATATTAACGTGCTATTATTCATAACCAACCATGTCAAAATCTCCCTAAACTTGTCCCAGTCGTTTGTGCTATGTTTGTGCTGCAAAATGTTGTGTCTAATTATTACAGTTTTTATGTTATTGACGTCATATAGTTTTTGTGTTAATAATGTGTTATTATTCATAACCAACCATGTCAAAATCTCCCCAAACTTGTCCCATTCGTTTGTTACGTTTGTGCTGCAAATTGTTTTTGTCTATTATAGTTTTTGTGGTATTAAAGTTTATATATTTTTTATCTTATTTATACGTTATTGTTCATAACCAACTCCCAACCATGTCAAAATCACCCAAAACGTGTCCAACGTGTTTGTGCTAGATTTTTTTTTAATCAATTATAGTTTTTATGTCATAACAATTTCAAGTTATTCTGTTGTTAACATGTTATTGTTCATAACCAACACCCAACCATGTCAAAATCACCCCAAACTTGTCCCAGTGGTTTGTGCTATGTTTGTGCTGCAAAATGTTTTGTCTAATTATTACAGTTTTTATGTTGTTGACGTCATATAGTTTTTGGGTTAATAATGTGTTATTGTTCATAACCAGCCCCCAACCATATAATAGACTAAAACAATTTGCAGCACAAACAAATTGGACAAGTTTGGGGTGATTTTTACTTGGTTGGGAGTTGGTTAGGAATAATAACACATTATTAACACAAAAACTATATAATGTTAATAACATAAAAACTGTAATAATTCAACAAAACATTTTGCAGCACAAACGTAACAAACCACTGGGACAAGTTTGGGGTGATTTTGACATGGTTGGTTATGAATAATAGCATGTTAATAACATAAAAACTACAATAGACAAAACATTTGGCAGCACCAATGTTTGGAACAAGTTAGGGGAGTTTTTGACGTGGTTGGGGGCTGGTTATGAATAATAACACATTATTAACCCAAAAACTATATGACGTCAATAACATAAGAACTGTAATAATTAGACACAACATTTTGCAGCACAAACGTAACAAACAAATGGGACTAGTTTTGGGAGATTTTGACATGGTTGGTTATGAATAATAGCACGTTAATACCATAAAAACTACAATAGACAAAACATTTGGCAGCACAAATGTTTGGAACAAGTTAGGGGAGATTTTGACATGGTTGGTTATGAATAATAGCACGTTAATAACATAAAAAACTACAATTGACAACAAATTCTGCAGCACAAACCGCGCAAACGTTTGGAACAAGTTAGGGGAGTTTTTGACATGGTTGGTTATGAATAACAACACATTAATAACACACAAACTATATAATTGTAACTGTAATAATTAGACAACAAATTCTGCAGCACAAACGTTTTGAAACAAGTTAGGGGATTTTTTTTTGTGTGACATGGTTGGGGTCTGGTTATGAATAATAACACAAAAACCATATAACGTTAATAACATAAAAACTATAATAATTAGGCAAAACATTTGTGCAGCACAAACATAGCACAAACCACTGGGACAAAGTAGTGGAGATTTTGCTAGAAGACGCCACTAGTCAGAAAATGTATTTTAAAATGATAATGGGTTGTACTTGTATAGCGCTTTTCTACCTTCAAGGTACTCAAAGCGCTTTGACACTACTTCCACATTTACCCATTCACACACACATTCACACACTGATGGAGGGAGCTGCCATGCAAGGCGCTAACCAGCACCCATCAGGAGCAAGGGTGAAGTGTCTTGCTCAGGACACAACGGACATGACGAGGTTGGTACTAGGTGGGGATTGAACCAGGGACCCTCGGGTTGCGCACGGCCACTCTAAAAGGCCGTAACGGCACAAATGTTACAGCACAAACGGATTTTTGCAACTTCAAACAAGTGTATTTACTCGGTATCGAATCGGTACCAACGAATGTAGTATCGCCCGCCTCGTTACACCTTTACTCCTACCCGCTTCTCCAAAATGGGCTGGCTCATGGTGGAGGACAGAGTAACACAACTTGCACTGAGCCTAGTCTATAAAATCCGCTACACCTCCCTGATACCGAAGTCAAAACTACTTCCTTTAGCCTCGTTTAGTCCTTTCCCGAAAACCTCCCGGGACAAATATTCTCCCGAAAATCTCCCGATTTTCAGCCGGAGCTGGAGGCCACGCCCCCCTCCAGCTCCGGCGGGGTGATTTTCGGGAGAATTAAAAAAAAGGCTGTCCTCACTCAGGTCTGCATGGAGCTGGAGGCCACGCCCCCTCCAGCTCCATGCGGACCTGAGTGAGGACAGCCTTTTTTTTATGACGGGAGGACAACAGGGTGACAAGAACTAAATCATCCAGACTAGAGATACATTGTATTATTATGTTTATCCTACCTAAAAATAAATATATTTATTAATTTAAAAAAAAAACTAAATACATTTTTACTATATTTTGCTAAAAACATCAAAATTAGTTGTATTTTTATTTGTATTTTTTCTGACTCCTTATTACATCCAGCCATAGAATTATACATTAAAATAAACATATATGAAATAATTAATTTTAAATGATCATGATAATTCATTTAAGATGACCATATTTAATTATTAAAATAATTGCTTGTTTATCAACAACTTTAGCATTTTATTCATTACATTTTGAAGCTCTCAGAAGCCAAGTTATGTTATATTCCTTAAAATCTATTCATGCAAGTTTGAAGTATCAATTATCTAAACACAGTTTTGTTGGCATATTTTCAGGATGTAGATATATATATGTATATATGTATGTAACAGTCACTGTTCTGCGTTGTGTATCTTGTAGTGAGGCGCACACACAGGAGTTGAATCGTGGAGGATTTATTCACCTTTTTTTGAATCGAAACAAAAACAACAGGGCGTCACACACAGTCCACAGCAAAAAGGATCTCTCTCCACAGCTCTGAGCGTCAGTGCTCACTGAAGCTGGTCACAAAGGTGCAACGCCAAATCACCCCCCAGGGAAACAAAAAGGTATGCAGCGGAAAATAATAGAATGGAACCTATTTACAATGAGAAACACTTTTGGGGAAGTTCACCACAAAAAATGATGTAAATAAATGACCAAAATTAAAATAAAATAGAATAAAATTTAGCTCGGCTACATATATATATATATATATATATATATATATATATATATATATATTAGAGATGCGCGGTTTGCGGACACAACCGCGGAGTCCGCGGATAAACCGCGGGTCGGGCAGGTAAAAATAGATTTTAAATAGATGCGGGCGGGTTGGCGGTTGAACCAATTCGGAAATATATATACATAGTTAAATGTTGTTACCCACATACGAAAAACGAGCAGCACTCTTTGAAACAGTCAATTGTTCATCAGGCACCGCGTCCCAGCAACAGTGGCGCAAGTGAGCGCTCCTTCAGCGCAGCAGGGCGCATTTTAGAGGCCAGGCGCTCTCGCATGAATCCTGGCACTGTAGATGCCATTTTATTCCTGATAGTGCTAACAAAAAAAAAGTAAGTAGACATACGGTTGGATATGTTAAACGAATTAGTCTACGTTACCTATAGGCTATACCAAATAAGCCCACGTCTAACCTATATTGAGTTCGGTCAGCTAAATAATTTTGATGGTTACGTGTTGTTTGGGCGCACTACAATACAAAGGAATTAAGGCAATTGCGTTGTTTATTGTGTTTTTTTTCTATTTGAGATATACTACTATATGTTAATAATTATTTGGCCTCGCTTTCAAGTGAAGCGCATCTCCGATTGGCGACAATGTAAGGCTATTTAGCCTGCTTTGTTTGTCGCGACCGTCTATTTTCATTATAATTCAAGTTTGATGATAAAGTGCAGTCTGATGGGTTTGATTTCCCCCCTTCAGCTATTTGCCTTGGCCAATAAGTTGCAGGTAATTTATTATTATTATTTATTTAATTTATTTTTGTTTAAATAGAGATGACATACATATGTTATTGTATAATTTAAGTTTGTGCGCGTGATTGACAGCCTAAGGCTTATGAGGCACATTTTTTATTTATTTTTTTATTTCAACTTAAAAACGTATGAGCCTATGCCTATGCCTAGAACATAGGCTATGTGTTTATCTTTATTTTCCTGCCTGTCGTTGACAATAGAGATTGTCTGATATTTTGTCATGGCTGCAGATCAATCAATAAAGGTTCATCTTTGTCGCGAAATTGTTCGCTGCTTCACTGTGCACCCCGCCCTCGTCCCTATTTGAGCATTATAACGTTAACAAGTTAATATTCATTGAAATAAATTCAGAACATTTTTTTTACCTAACGAAAATATAGGCCTAGTCTTTCTAAAACATTTTTTTAACTTCTTAAAAGCCTCGTTCTGCTTGCTGCAACAGCGCACACAAAGTGTGAGGAACACACTCCTGATCTGAGGGCATTGGCAACAATAGTCAACACTTTCTTAATGGAAATGACAATAATATTATAATAATGATAAATAATATTATCACGCATTAATATCTCTTAGCCACTAATGCGTGGCCAAGATATATTAATGCGTGGCACGCATTGAATGTCTCTGCTGCATTGGATCAGTCTCCATTCTTTAACAGGCAAAAGCTTTATAACCTCACTAATGCCTTGCATCGTCTATATTAGATATATAACAACGGGCGGGTGCGGGCGGGTGTGGTTTTGATAAAATGTTGGTTCGGGTGCATGGCGGATGGTTGACGACTTTTGTGATGCGGTTGCAGATGAAATAATTGCCTATCCGCGCAGCTCTATCGGCTACATATATATATATATATATATATATATATATATATATATATATATATATATATATATATATATATATATATATATATATATATATATATATATATATTTATATGTGTGTGTGTGTGTGTATTAGAGATGCGCGGATAGGCAATTATTTCATCCGCAACCGCATGACAAAAGTCGTCAACCATCCGCATCCACCCGAATTAACATTTAATCAACACCGCACCCGCCCGCACCCGCCCGCACCCGCCCGCACCCGCCCGTTGTTATATATCTAATATAGACGATGCAAGGCATTAGTGAGGTTATAAAGCTTTTGCCTGTTAAAGAAAGGCGACTGATCCAATGCAGCAATCATCTGGGAACCGCGCTGAGCGCACCTCCAAGCGCGTGGAGGTGCGATGTCCCTCGCACCCGGGCTCGCGCCCGAGGCTTCAGCGTGCACCGCGGCGCCCATCCTACTCGTCGCGGCCTAGCCCTAGCGGCTCTCGCTGCCGGCGACGGCCGGGTATGGGCCCGACGCTCCAGCGCCATCCATTTTCAGGGCTAGTTGATTCGGCAGGTGGGTTGTTACACACTCCTTAGCGGGTTCCGACTTCCATGGCCACCGTCCTGCTGTCTATATCGACCAACACCTTTTCTGGGGTCTGATGAGCGTCGGCATCGGGCGCCTTAACCCGGCGTTCGGTTCATCCCGCAGCGCCAGTTCTGCTTGCCCCACCCCTTTCGTGAGCGCACTGCGCGCGGAGTGACCCCTGTTACGCGCCCCCGGCCACGGGGGTGGCGTGCAGGTAAGCTGCTTACCTGCTGCGCGTGACACCGGCCGCGGCGAAGGCGGACGAGGCGGGGTGTCGTGCGGTGGCCGCGGTGGTGACCCTGGACGTGCGTCGGGCCCTTCTCGCGGATCACCTCAGCTACGGCTCCCGGTGGGGCCCTCTCGGGGGAAGGGGCCTCGGTCCCGGACCCCGGCGAGGCGTCCCTTCTCCGCTCCGTAAAAGTGTCCATCTCTCTTTTTTTTTTTCTTCTTCTGTTGTGGCATATGCTGCAGGTGCCTGCTCGTTTTTCGTATGTGGGTAACAACATTTAACTATGTATATATATTTCCGAATTGGTTTAACTGCCACCCGCCTGAATCTATTTAAAATCTAATTTTTTTTTATTTCAACCGCCCGACCCGACCCGCGGATAAAATCTATCCATCCATCCATCCATTTTCTACCGCTTATTCCCTTTGGGGTCGCGGGGGCGCTGGAGCCTATCTCAGCTGCACATGGGCAATCTAATTTTTTTTTATTTCAACCGCCCGAACCGCGGATAATCCGTGGACTCCGCGGTTGTGTCCGCAAACCGCGCATCTCTAGTGTGTATATGTATATGTATGAAATACTTGACTTGGTGAATTCTAGCTGTCAATATACACCTCCTCTCTCCCCACAACCACGCCCCAGTCCCACCCCCGACCACGCCCCCCATCCCCACCTCCCGAAATCGGAGGTCTCAAGGTTGGCAAGTATGTCAATTGTACATAATATGTACTGTACTGTGCAATCTACTAATAAAAGTTTCAATCAATCAAAACGAATTTTTGCAACTTCAAACAGGTGTATTTACTCGGAATCGAATCGGTACCAACGAGTGTAGTATCGCCCACCTCGACTGGTAATGAATGGGGAGGGGACTTCTTTCTTTTTTTTTCTTTTTTTTTTAACACTATCGCCTGCAGTTGACGCTCTTTACAGACAGGGGGCGGTAACACACGGAAACCGTTAGCAAAGGCTATCAAAGCCTGGCCCAAAAAAAAAAAAAAAAAAAAAAAAAATCAGCGCTCTCTCCAAGGAAACAAAACAATATAGAATCTGGTTTACGGCGTGTGCCTCAAGACCGGAGCCTCTCTCGGACACTATAACGCGTAAGTATTCTTCTTCCATTGTCCAGGGGTGGTGCGATCGGCGGTGTTCCTGCACGCCGCTGTTTGTGCGAGCATTTCCTCTTTTGTTTAGCAGTTAAGGCCCCTCTTGTTTGGGACTTGTAGGGGGTGCCATGTTGTTTTAGCCGAGTGTTTGCTGGCTGCTTCAAGCTATAGTAACTTGGCACAATTAGCACACCAAGCATGACTGCGATATTCCTGAGCAAATCCAATAATAACTCCCCTACACGACTCGCCGTTTTGCCACACGAAATAATCTCTGTTTAAAAAAAAAATCGACGCTGGGTTATTTGAGTAAACTTTGATGTAAAGCCCATAATAAAACAGGCCCGACGCGGCTAGGTGAGGAGCCAGCTCATGCTAATTACAGTGAAACCGCATACATGCCCACTCTTCCCATAAATGCTCGTTTTATCAAATATTAACCAGCAAATAATACATTGAATAAAGCCAACTAAATTGCCATTAAAATGCAACCAAGTAAATCGCTCATTAGCGGCACTTTGGCTGGTTGTGCTAGCAAGCTAACGCTTTAGCTAGCTCGTCTGTCGAAACGCCTGACGATCAATATGTGTTATTAAAAACTTTTTTTTACACTGTGGGATATAAAACCAATACCGTATACACTTTAAATTGCGTGTAATTACATCTTAAAATGCGTCCACAACTGTAAACCAGCGGTAGAAGAACGGCACTTGTAATGGTCACATGCTAAGCTAAACGACAATGCTAACAAGAGTCTTGCCCTGCGCTCGTTTAGTTCTTTTCTTCTTTTATTTCCATTAAATAATTGCTCTTTGTTTGAACTAAAATCATTGAAATAGTGTCTGGAAGTGTCAGTTAAACTAGTTGTATAATCAATTGTTATTAAATACCCTAATGCTAAGGTTTGATTGACACTCTTATATATGCATGGTTTATAACTGCGCTTTATTATCCTGAGATGGTTATGATAATTAACTAGCTAAAATAAGGTATTAAAATGGATGAAAAAAAAAAATTGTATTACCGTATTTTTCGGACTATAAATCGCTCCGGAGTATACGTCGCACCGGCCGAAAATGCACAATTAAGAAGGAAAAAAACATATATACGTCGCACTGGAGTATAAGTCGCATTTTTGGGGGATATTTATTTGATAAAATCCAACACCAAGAATAGACATTTGAAAGGCAATTTAAAATAAATAAAGATAAATGATAAATGGGTTGTACTTGTATAGCGCTTTTCTACCTTCAAGGTACTCAAAGCGCTTTGACACTACTTCCACATTTACCCATTCACACACACATTCACACACTGATGGCGGGAGCTGCCATGCAAGGCGCTAACCAGCAGCCATCAGGAGCAAGGGTGAAGTGTCTTGCTCAGGACACAACGGACATGACGAGGTTGGTACTAGGTGGGGATTGAACCAGGGACCCTCGGGTTGCGCACGGCCACTCCTCCACTGCGCCACGCCGAGAATAGTGAACAACAGGCTGAATAAGTGTACGTTATATGACGCATAAATAACCAACTGAGAACGTGCCTGGTATGTTAAAGGCCTACTGAAATGCGATTTTCTTATTTAAACGCGGATAGCAGGTCCATTCTATGTGTCATACTTGATCATTTCGCGATATTGCCATATATTTGCTGAAAGGATTTAGTAGAGAACATCGACGATAAAGTTCACAACTTTTGGTCGCTGATAAAAAAAGCCTTGCCTGTACCGGAAGTAGCAGACGATATGCGCGTGACGTCACAGGTTGTGGAGCTCCTCACATCCACACATTGTTTACAATCATGGCCACCAGCAGCGAGAGCGATTCGGACCGAGAAAGCGACGATTTCCCCATTAATTTGAGCGAGGATGAAAGATTCGTGGATGAGGAAAGTGAGAGTGAAGGACTAGAGGTCAGTGGGAGCGATTCAGATAGGGAAGATGCTGTGAGGCGGGTGGGACCTGATATTCAGCTGGGAATGACTAAAACAGTAAATAAACACAAGACACATATATACTCTATTAGCCACAACACAACCAGGCTTATATTTAATATGCCACAAATTAATCCCGCATAACAAACACCTCCCCCCTCCCGTCCATATAACCCGCCAATACAACTCAAACACCTGCACAACACACTCAATCCCACAGCCCAAAGTACCGTTCACCTCCCCAAAGTTCATACAGCACATATATTTCCCCAAAGTTACGTACGTGACATGCACATAGCGGCACGCACGTACGGGCAAGGGGTCAAATGTTTGGAAGCCGCAGCTGCATGCGTACTCACGGTACCGCGTCTGCGTATCCAACTCAAAGTGTCAGTAAAATTAGTTGTATAATCAATTGTTATAAAATACCTAATGCTAAGGTTTGATTGACACTCTTATACATGCATGGTTTGTAACTGCGCTTTATTATCCTGAGATGGTTCTGATAATTAACTAGCTAAAATAAGGTATTCAAATGATTATTAAAATGGATGGAAAAAAAAATATATATTACCGTATTTTTCGGACTATAAGTCGTTCCGGAGTATACGTCGCACCGGCCGAAAATGCACAATAAGGAAGGAAAAAAACATATATACGTCGCACTGGAGTATAAGTCACATTTTTGGGGGAAATTTATTTGATAAAAGCCAACACCAAGAATAGACATTTGAAAGGCAATTTAAAATAAATAAAGAATAGTGAACAACAGGCTGAATAAGTGTACGTTATATGAGGCATAAATAACCAACTGACTTATGGTAAGAGTCATTCAAAAAACTATAACATATAGAACATGCTATACGTTTACCAAACAATCTGTCACTCCTAATCGCTAAATCCCATGAAATCTTCCTCCCCGGTGTCGCTTCTGGTATGTCCTTTTTTTCTGCTGCTCGATTGCCGTTCTCTGCTGCATATTTCACTATGTCCAGCTTGTAATCTGCAGTATATGATTTCCTTTTCGGTGCCATTTTTGTTCAGTCCTTCTCAGTTTTTATAAGTTACCGCCAATGTTGATGTGATCCATTTTAATAGCTACGGCAGTAGCATATAGCATGACCCACAATGCACTTCTGCCATGACCCTCCCCCGCCGAATTCTTATTGGTTGACGTCTGAGTGACGATTGCTGCCATTTGCTTCGTCTCTTACGCAAATGAGATGAATAATATTATTTGATATTTTACGGTAATGTGTTAATAATTTCACACATAAATCGCTCCTGAGTATATGTCGCACCCACGGCCAAACTATGAAAAAAAACTGCGATTTATAATCCGAAAAATACGGTAAGTGTTATTTCAAGTGTAGTAACCTTCCTTCTGATTGTAATCCCCTCAGCTATCAAGACCGAAAGGAAAGGAAATGTCAACACAACCATGGAAAACAATCAATATGAACACAATTCTTAACATTATCCTCTTTAAATGAAGATGCGAACATAAAGAACGTGTAAGAAATGCTAAATAAAGTGTAACAAAATAATGCAAAGGGTGAAAATATAAATACAGAAAAAACAGAGAAGAACAATTTTCTCATTTGGTTCATTGCCATTAAATAATTGCTGTTTGTTTAAACTAACATACCGTATTTTTTGGACTATAAGTCGCAGTTTTTTTTCATAGTTTGGCCGGGGGTGCGACTTATACTCGGGAGCGACTTATGTGTGAAATTATTAACACATTACCGTAAAATATCAAATAATATTATTTAGCTCATTCACGTAAGAGACTAGACGTATAAGATTTCATGGGATTTAGCGATTAGGAGTGACAGATTGTTTGGTAAACGTATAGCATGTTCTATATGTTATAGTTATTTGAATGACTCTTACCATAATATGTTACGTTAACATACCAGGCACGTTCTCAGTTGGTTATTTATGCCTCATATAACGTACACTTATTCAGCCTGTTGTTCACTATTCTTTATTTATTTTAAATTGCCTTTCAAATGTCTATTCCTGGTGTTGGGATTTATCAAATACCGTATTTTTCGGACTATAAGTCGCAGTTTTTTTCATAGTTTGGCCAGGCTCCAGTGCGATTTATATGTTTTTTTTCCTTCTTTATTATGCATTTTCGGCAGGTGCGACTTATACTACGGTGCGACTTATACTCCGAAAAATACGGTACATTTCCCCAAAAAATGCGACTTATACTCCAGTGCGACTTATATATGTTTTTTTTTCCTTCTTTATTATGCATTTTCGGCCGGTGCGACTTATACTCCGAAAAATACGGTAATTGAAATAGTGGTTGGAATGTATGGAAGTATCAGTTAAACTGGTTGTATAATCAATTGTTATAAAAAAATACTTAATGCTAAGGTTTGATTGACACTCTTATATATGCATGGTTTATAACTGCGCTTTATTATCCTGAGATGGTTCTGATAATTAACTAGCTAAAATAAGGTATTCAAATGATTATTAAAATGGATGAAAAATAAAATGTATTAAATGTTATTTCAAATGTAGTAACCTTCCTTCTGATTGTAATCCCCTCAGCTATCAAGACTGAAAGGAAAGGAAACGTCAACACAACCATGGAAAACAATCAATAAGAACACAATTCTTAACATTATCCTCTTTAAATGAAGTTGCGAACATAAGGCACGTGTAAGAAAGGCTAAATAAAGTGTAACAAAATAATGCAAAGGGTGAAAATATAAACACGGAGAAACCCGAGAAGAACCATTTTTTGCAGGTTTACTGCCAGGAAGTTAGGTGGTCTGTGTAACATTTATTTGGTCTGTTATTCTTATTTAAGTCTATAAATTAATTTATGTTATGCAGTCATTTATTTTACTATTTTTGGACCAAATTATTATTTTTTAAGTAGCACAATGATTTCATTTTGTTATTTATTTTATTCATTAAGTGTTATTTCAAATGTAGTAACCTTCCTTCTGATTGTAATCCCCTCAACTATCAAGACCGAAAGGAAAGGAAATGTCAATACAACCATGGAAAACAATCAATATGAACACAATTCTAAAATCACAATAAACACTTAACGATATCCTCTTTAAATTAAGGTGCAAACTAGTGTTGTCCCGATACCAATATTTTTGTTCCGGTACCAAAATTATTTTGATAATTTTCTGTACTCTTTGATACTTTTCTAAATAAAGGGGACCACAAAAATGGCATTGTTGGCTTTATTTAAACAACAAATCTTACAGTACATTAAACATATGTTTATTATTACAATTTTGTCCTTAATAAATAAAATAGTGAACATATGAGACAACTTGTCTTTTAGTAGTAAGTAAACAAACAAAGGCTACTAATTAGTCTGCTGACGTATGCAGTAACATATTGTGTCATTTCTCATTCTATTATTTTGTCAACATTAAGGACAAGTAGTAGAAAATTCATTATTAATCTACTTGACAATTTACTGTTAATATCTGCTTACTTTCTCTTTTAACATGTTCAATCTACACTTCTGTTAAATTGTAATAATCACTTATTCTTCTGTTGTTTGGATACTTTACATTAGTTTTGGATGATTCCACAAATTTGGGTATCGATCCGATACCAAGTAGTTACAGGATCATACAGTGGTCATAATTTAAGTCCTCATGTGCCATGGGACTATTTCCTGAGTTTATAAACACAATGTACATTTAAAAAAAAAACCAAAAAGGTTTTGTGATGCTAAAAATATTGATGTAATCATAGTAGTATCAACTAGATACGCTCCTGTACTTGGTATCATTACAGTAGATCCACTCATGGCGTTTGTTTACATTGTGACGCCGGTGAGCTACGGTGTGTAGTGAAGCATGTTTAGCTATTCCTCGTCCTGCAGGGATGATACTTGTAAGAAACTTACTTTATTTGTCACCATGGAGGCGAGGATTAGTGATTTAGAAGTAGCTAAAACACTGCAGACTGCGGTTAAACTTTAGCTAGCTAGCCATGTCTTAAAGCACCTCTTCCTGAGGTGTTTCAGTTTTATAGCTTCACCTTTATCGTTAGTTTTTAAGTGGGGGACTGGTACTTTTCAGAGGCGGTATAGTACCGATTATGATTCATTAGTATCGCGGTACTATACTAATACCGGTATACCGTACAACCCTAGTGCAAACATAAGGAATATGTAAGATATGCTAAATAAAGTGTAACAAAATAAATCAAAGGGTGAAAATATAAACACAGAGAAAACCAGAGAAGAACAATTTTCTGCAGGTGTACTGCCAGGAAGTTAAGTGGTCTGTGTAACATGTATTTGGTCTGTTATTCTTATTTAAGTATGTAAATTAATTTATGTTATGCAGTAATGATTATTTTACTGTATTTGGACCAAATTATTATTTTTAATTTTGTTATTTGTTGTATTCATACAGTTTTGCACTTTAGTTCCTACCTGCTGTCTCTGTACAGCTGAATAGGGAACAGAATGGGGTTTAAAAGAAAAGATGAGCGCTGCGAAAGACTACGGTCCGTTTAGGAAAAAATCCAAAAATCTGCCATACTGTTGAGGTGACTTTTCCTGTTTTGTCGACAATTTCTTCTCTTCTGCGTCACTCGATTTTAGTTTCTCTTCTCACTCAATGCAGAGAATTGGCAGCAAGATGGCGCAACCAAACTTGATAGTTGATACTGTTACGCGATTAGCTGTTCAGCGTGTCCCGACCATTGCTTACTGATCACTTCCTTGTTGTGCTCGGTTACCAGACCGGGAGTGCCTTTTGTTAATGCAACCAGAAATGCGTTTTAGCGAACACATTTTTAAATTGATATTATGTGTCTATTGCAATATATATTATTATCGTTTTATTGGCAACAACCTCAATAATAAACTTCCTAACTTGCACATGATTCAATTGCATTATGCATGTGTGCCTAATGCTGTGGTCAAGAGTGAAGTAATTCCATCCCTACTGACGAGTTAACCATTTAAAGGGGAACATTATCACAATTTCAGAATGGTTAAAACCATTAAAAATCAGTTCCCAGTGGCTTATTATATTTTTCGAAGTTTTTTTCAAAATTGTACCCATCACGCAATATCCCTAAAAAAAGCTTCAAAGTGCCTGATTTTAACCATCGTTATAAACACCCGTCCATTTTTCTGTGACGTCACATAGTGAATACAAACAAACATGGCGGGTAGAACAGCAAGATATAGCGACATTAGCTCGGATTCAGACTCGGATTTCAGCGGCTTAAGCGATTCAACAGATTACGCATGTATTGAAACGGATGGTTGTAGTGTGGAGGCAGGTAGCGAAAACGAAATTGAAGAAGAAACTGAAGCTATTGAGCCATATCGGTTTGAACCGTATGCAAGCGAAACCGACGAAAACGACACGACAGCCAGCGACACGGGAGAAAGCGAGGACGAATTCGGCGATCGCCTTCTAACCAACGATTGGTATGTGTTTGTTTGGCATTAAAGAAAACTAACAACTATGAACTAGGTTTACAGCATATGAAATACATTTGGCAACAACATGCACTTTGAGAGTGCAGACAGCCCAATTTTCATCAATTAATATATTCTGTAGACATACCCTCATCCGCGCTCTTTTCCTGAAAGCTGATCTGTCCAGTTTTGGAGTTAATGTCAGCAGGCCAGGGAAGCTAGGGTCGATATTCTTCTCTTGATCATCTTTGGTGGCATAAGGGACGGTGTGAGCCAAGACATCCAGGGGGTTTAGCTCGCTCGTCTGCGGGAACAAACTGCCGCCATTGCTTGCCGTGCTACCGAGGTCCTTTGTCCCTGAATTGTTCACACACTCCGGCAGATTCAATGGGGGTCTGGCGGCAGATTTCTTTGACTTTATCGTTGGAAATGCATCTGCTTTGAGTGTCGCAGGATATCCACACATTCTTGCCATCTCTGTCGTAGCATAGCTTTCGTCGGTAAAGTGTGCGGAACAAACGTCCAATTTCTTGCCACTTTCGCATCTTTGGGCCACTGGTGCAACTTGAATCCGTCCCTGTTCGTGTTGTTACACCCTCCGACAACACACCGACGAGGGATGATGTCTCCAAGGTACGGAAAACACTCGAAAAAACGGAAAATAACAGAGCTGATTTGACTCGGTGTTTGAGAAAATGGCGGATTGCTTCCCGATGTGACGTCACAATCGCTCCGAGAGCGAATAATAGAAAGGCGTTTAATTCGCCAAAATTCACTCATTTAGAGTTCGGAAATCGGTTAAAAAAATATGTGGTCTTTTTTCTGCAACATTAAGGTATATATTGACGCTTACACAGGTCTGGTGATAATGTTCCCCTTTAACGCAAATGCACTTTTCTGTTAAGGCTTTCCCGTGGAATGAGCATTCCATGCAGCATCCTAGGTATGAATGACGGGGCCTGGCAGGAGACGAGAGGTGGGATGCTGCATGCAAACGGCGCTCCTGAGGGTGGAGGTGTCAGAGTCCTCGCTGGAGTGCCCTTAGCTGCGGTTGCCGGACCTCCAGGGGGACCGCACTTGCAGGGCATGGACAGGGGTGGCAATCCTGCGCCGGGAACACCTCAGCCTCCGTTGAGCGGTCGCTCGCAGGATGACGCCACAGTGGGCTACTTCTTTCAGAGGCAGCCTGGAGAGCAACTGGGGGGTTGCACACCTAGTAAACATCGATGGCCGACTGGGGACCCTAATGTTGATCAGGTAACAAACCGTCATTACCTACAATGTTAGCCAAACTCAGCAATATTTTTTACAATATTTTTATTTCAACAACTTCCTGTTTCTCAAGCCCAATACTTATTTATATACCGTATTTTTCGGATCATGGGCGCAAAGGTGCCCTGCCGATGAGGTCTATTTTCATACAAAAGGTGCATTTATAGGGCGCATTAAAAGGGTCATATTATTATTATTTTTTTTCTAAATGTAAAAGACTTCCTTGTGGTCTACATAACATATAATGGTGGTTCTTTGGTCAAAATGTTGCATAGATGATGTTTTACAGATCATCTTCAAGCCGCTTTCTGACAGTCTCTTCAGGATGCGCCATTTTGTGGGCGGTCTTATTTACGTGGCTCACCTTCGACAGCGTCATCTCGCCGTCATCTTTGTTGTAGCGGTGTAGCATGCAAGGACGAGAGTGGAAGAAGTGTCAAAAGATGGCGCTAACTGTTTTAATGACATGCAGACTTTACTTCAATCAATAACGGGCAACATTTCCTCAGCCGTGGCTCACGAGTGCAACAACAACGCCGGAAATGTGTCCCGTGAAAAAACGTCCGACCGGAACTCTCTAATAACTAAAGTTCCTTGGGTGAATAATGTAAACTCACTACACCGGTATGTTTTAGCGCTTTCATGGCGAGTTTACTGACAGATATAAGTAAGAACTTTACACTACTTTATATTAGAAATGGCAATAGCGCGCATTAAAGTATGTAAATTAATTTATGTTATACATAATGATATGCAGATGCATAAGATGAATGTCCCATAACAAGAAGATAGAGAAAAAGAAGAAGCTTATCGACTGTGGTGTCGGCACGGACTACAATTGCGGACGCGCGCACATTTTCAGGACTTATGCAGATCCCAATCACACACCAGCAGGTACCAGAAGGTAAGAAAAGTTGGTTTTGCATAGGGCTGAGCGATATATCGATATACTCGATATATCGCGTGTTTGTCTCTGTGCGATATAGGAAATGACTATATCGTGAGTTTTCGAGTATACGTTCTCACGCAGTTGCTTTTAGCTGCGGGCATTACATTACAGGCTCTTCTCACTCTTTGTTGTCTCTCCTTCTCACAGAGACATAAAACAAGCGCACCTTGTTACATATATCACATACTGTCGCGCGTGCAACGCCATACGCTCTCACGCAGCAGACAGGTATCGGCATTGATAACGTTAGCTGTGGTGCAAGCGCAGCGGTGCAAGTGGTAATACGAGAGAAAGAAGGTGCGAATCTGGTAACAAATGAAGGAAGACGAATTAATTCCAAAGAAAAACAGCACGGGGTCCACTGTCTGGCGGTGGTTTGGCTTCAAGCGGAAAGATGTTGAACAGACAACCGTAATATGTCAAGTATGCGGCAAAAGCGTTGCTACAAAAAGTAGCAGCTCTACTTATGTGTAGCATCATTTGAAAAGTCACCTGCTAGAGAATGAAGAGTGCTTGAAACTCTGCATGTCAACATCTCCGGCCGGTGCCACACCAACAAAATGCCGAAGCAACCAGCACTGACCCAATTAAGCCTGGCGTCTTCCATTTCCAGATCAACACCATATGAAAAAAAATAGTCAACAACAGAAGGAGATAACGTCCGCAGGAACCTACCACATAGTGAAGGACATACACTATTTGATTTCCTATTATGCGGCTCATTTTTATTTGACACTTATTGAAATATCTTGTGTGACATCATGCACAAAAGTGCACTTTATTTGTTTTGAACTATTGTAGTGGCGTTCTGTACAAAAAGTGCACTTTAATTTAGTGTTGTTTTGATATGTCATCTTAGTGACATCATGCACAAAAGTGCACTCATAGCTTGTTTTAAAATGTCTCTGACAATCTTGCACTTTCTGTTTTGAAATGACATGAATGTTTGTGCCACTGCTTAATAACTGTTTAATAAATACACTTTTGCTAAATTGACTTAGTTGTGATTTCCCTCTCTGCATGAAAGTTTAAAATGAGCATATATTAATGCAGTATGAAGAAGAATGTTTTAATGTAGACACATAGAATCATCATACTGCTGTGATTATATGCATCAAGTGTTCATTCAAGGCTAAGGCAAAATATGCAGATATATATCGTGTATCGTAACATGGCCTAAAAACATCGAGATATTAATAAAAGGTCATATCACCCAGCCCTAGTTTTGCATAATATTGCGAAACAAAACGCCAGATAATGTCTGCTAATAGGTGCCATTTTGCGGTCCTTATACACACACCATAATAATACTCCTATGTTTAATGCGCTGACAATCCATCAAGCGGTGCGGCATCAAAGTCATACTAAGCGTTGTGTGTAATGTTCTTTATTTTCAATGTAACATTTAAAAATTTGGCGGTGCTTACTGCCATCATATTCAGTTTACACGTATCTCTTATGTATGACTGCCATCTATCTACTAGTCACACTTATCATTACACCATGTACCAAATAAAATAGTTTCGAGGTCACTAAGCACAACCAGAATTATTCCGTCCATTAGGCGCACCGGGTTATAAGGCGCACTGTCGATTTTTGAGTAAATGAAAGGATTTTAAGTGCGCCTTATAGTCCGAAAAATACGGTAGATACTATTCGACACTTTTCTAAGTAAAGGGAACCACAAAAAATGGCATTATTGGCTTTATTTTAACAAAAAATGTTGTGATACATTAAACATACATTTCTTCTTGCAATCAAAAACAATTATGGCATTAAATAACATAGGGAACATACTAAAAACTTTTAGTACTAAGTAAGCAAGTGGGTTACAACAGTAAAATATTGTGTCATGTTCCAATCCTTAAATTTTGTCAAAGTATGAGGGACAAGCAGTAGAAAATAGATGGATTGCTAATCTATTTGTTTATTTACTGTTAATATCTGCCTATTTTCTGTTTTAACATGTTCCATCTACACTTCTGTTGAAATGTAAGAATAACTTACTCTTCTGTTGTTTGGATACTTTACAAAAGTTTTGGATGATATAACAAATTTGGGTATCGATCTGATACCATTTTTAAAGTCCTCATGTGTCCAGAGATGTATTTCCTGAGTTTATAAACATAATAAAAACATTTAAAAAAAGATTTTGTGTTGACAAAAATCACTGTGTAATCATTGTAGTATTGAGTAGATACGGCTTGTGTACTTGTACAGTCGATACCTGTGTAGACCCACTCTTTGGTTTACATTCAGGAGCGCGTTCTTGCTGTTAGCGGTGACTGTGAGCTATTGTATCCTCCTACGGTGTGCAGTGAAGCATGTTTCGCTATTCCTTGTCCTGCAGGGATGATACTTGTCAGAAATATAGTTTATTTGTCGCCATGGAGACAAGGATTAGTGTTTTAGAAGAACACTACGGCGAGACGTTGGCCACGAGCCAGCTATTAGCCAGCTATGTTTTAAAGCACCACTTACAGAGCAAAGCTTCTGTGTTTATTTTTAAGAGGCATGGAGTGTCTTATCACTTTTATGCAGATGACTGCCAAATTTATATGCCGATTTCAAAAGGCCACGGCCCCCTGACACCCCTTCTCAACTGTCTATGCGACGTCAAGGCTTGGTTAGCCCAGAATTTTTTAATAATGAATTAGGGAAAAGCTGAAATTTTAGTTTTTGGTCCGGCCCTCACTGACTTGGGACCATTGCAAAGTGATGTGCGTCCCAAAGTCAGCAGCCTTGGCGTCACTATAGACAGCGATTTTAAACTTCACAAACAAGTCGATGGCGTTTTAAAATCGTGTTTTTATCATCTTCGTCTTTTAGCTTAGTCGTGCATGCTTTTAGTTCAAGTGGCCTGGACTTCTGCAATGCACTTTATTCTGGCATTAGCCAAAAAGCTCTCTTAGTTATTACGTAGTCCAGAACGCGGCAGCTAGGGCTGGGCGATATGGCCTTTTTTTAATATCGCGATATTTTAAGGCCATATCGCGATACACGATATATATCTGGATATTTTGCCTTAGCCTTGAATGAACACTTGATGCATATAATCACAGCAGTATGATGATTCTATGTGTCTACATTAAACATTCTTCTCCATACTGCATTAATATATGCTCATTTTAAACTTTCATGCAGAGAGGGAAATCACAACTAAAAAAATCATTATTTTTTTCATATTGTGTTGATCTGGAAATGTTTGCCTCGGCATTTTGATGGTGTGGGCGTGTGGCACCGAACGGAGATGTTGATGTGCGGAGTAAGCACTGTTCATTCTCTAGCTAGTGTGTGTGTGACAATCATTGGTACTTTAAAGGGGAACATTATCACAATTTCAGAAGGGTTAAAACCATTAAAAATCAGTTCCCAGTGGCTTATTTTATTTTTCGAAGTTTTTTTCAAAATTTTACCCATCACGCAATATCCCTAAAAAAAGCTTCAAAGTGCCTGATTCTAACCATCGTTATATACACCCGTCCATTTTCCTGTGACGTCACACAGTGATGCCAATACAAACAAACATGGCGGTGAGAATAGCAAGGTATAGCGACATTAGCTCGGATTCAGACTCGGATTTCAGCGGCTTAAGCGATTCAACAGATTACGCATGTATTGAAACGGATGGTTGTAGTGTGGAGGCAGGTAGCGAAAACGAAATTGAAGAAGAAACTGAAGCTATTGAGCCATAGGTTTGAACCGTATGCAAGCGAAAACGACGAAAACGACACGACAGCCAGCGACACGGGAGAAAGCGAGGACGAATTTGGCGATCGCCTTCTAACCAACGATTGGTATGTGTTTGTTTGGCATTAAAGGAAACTAACAACGATGAACTAGGTTTACAGCATATGAAATACATTTGGCAACAACATAATAATAATAATAATAATAACTGGGATTTATATAGCGCTTTTCTAAGTACCCAAAGTCGCTTTACATGTAGAACCCATCATTTATTCACACCTGGTGGTGGTAAGCTACTTTCATAGCCACAGCTGCCCTGGGGTAGACTGACGGAAGCGTGGCTGCAATTTGCGCCAACGGCCCCTCCGACCACCACCTATCATTCATCATTCAATTCACCGGTGTGAGTGGCACCGGGGGCAAAGGGTGAAGTGTCCCGCCCAAGGACACAACGGCAGCGATTTTTTGGATGGTAAGAGGCGGGGAGCGAACCTGCAACCCTCAGGTTTCTGGCACGGTTGCTCTACCCACTACGCCATGCCGCCCCTTTGAGAGTGCAGACAGCCCATTTCAGGCGCGCTAAGAACATATATTTTTCCACGATTTCAGCACTCAGGTTAACCATACCTAAATAGACACAAAATACTGCATTACACAAGACTACCCCAATGTACTCGAATGATTGAAAAAAATAAATGTTTTTAAGCTAAATTATTGGTAAACACAGTTTATGTATAATAATTTACGTTAAACCGCGAGTAATGAATAAAGTTTTCATCAATTAATATATTCTGTAGACATACCCTCATCCGCTCTCTTTTCCTGAAAGCTGATCTGTCCAGTTTTGGAGTTGATGTCAGCATCTGCTTTGAGTGTCGCAAGATATCCACACATTCTTGCCATCTCTGTCGTAGCATAGCTTTCGTCGGTAAAGTGTGCGGAACAAACGACTGACCATTTCGTCGGCTTTCCCCACAGCCTCGTATTTTGAACAAATTGCGTCCAATTTCTTGCCACATTCGCATCTTTGGGCCACTGGTGCAACTTGAATCCGTCCCTGTTCATGTTGTTACACCCTCCGACAACACACCGACGAAAGTGAGAAAATGGCGGATTGCTTCCCGATGTGACGTTAAGTTGTGACGTCATCGCTCCGAGAGCGAATAATAGAAAGGCGTTTAATTCGCCAAAATTCACCCATTTAGAGTTCGGAAATCGGTTAAAAAATTATATGGTCTTTTTTTCTGCAACATCAAGGTATATATTGACGCTTACACCGGTCTGGTGATAATGTTCCCCTTTAACTTTAACTTTAACAGGTGACTTTTCAAATGATGCTACATATTAGCAGTAATGCTACTTTTTATAGCAACGCTTTCGCCCCACACTTGACAAATTACGGTTATCTGTTCGACATATTCCCACTTGAAGCCTAACCACCACCACACGATGGACCCCCTGCTGTTTTTCTTGGGAATGAATTATTCCTTCATTTGTTACCAGATTCGCACCTTCTTTCTTTCGTATTACCGCTAGCATCACTGCTAACGTTAGCCATGCTACTACCTCTCATGCGAGGGCGTATACGTATGTGACGTATGTCGTGACAGCATGCGACATGTGTAGAAGCTGCGCTTGTCTGTCTGTGAGAATGAGACACAGGAAAGAGCGAGGAGAACCTGTAGTGTAATGTCCGCAGCTAAAAGCAACTGCGTGAGAACGCATACTCGAATATCACGATATAGTCATTTTTTATATCGCACAGAGACAAACCCGCGATATATCGCGCATATCGAAATATCGCCCAGCCCTAGCGGCAGCACAACTTTTAACAGGAATCGGCGCTACATTGATCTTGTCTTTTTAGTCAACATACTCAGAATTGATTGTACAAACTCAGACCACCTGTTCTGTAACCCAAAATTTCCCATCTGTGTGTAAATCAACTTGCACTTCAGGTCCAAACTCTGATTTTGTTGAACTGTCTACCTGGAATACCCCATTGATCTTGTCTTTTTAGTTAACATACTCAGAATTGATTGTACAAACTCAGACCACCTGTTCTGTAACCCCAAATTTCCCATTTGTGTGTAAATCAACTTGGACTTCAGGTCTAAACTCTGATTTTGTTGAACCGTCTACCTGGAATACCCCATTGATCTTGTCTTTTTAGTCAACATACTCAGAATTGATTGTACAAACTCAGACCACCTGTTCTGTAACCCAAAATGTCCCATCTGTGTGTAAATCAACTTGGACTTCAGGTCTAAACTCTGATTTTGTAGAACCTTCTACCTGGAATACCCCGTTTTCGTGTGTTGCTGTGGTTGGCGTTTGTACTTGCCTCACCGACCAAACCTATTTCTCAGAGGTCCCAGTCCACCCGTCTGGTCCGGTTACGGATTCAGTGGATCTCATTCACACTTGTGCAAACCTGTAAAGTTTGTTTCAACCGAAGAATAAAAATGACAAGCGTGAACGCACACTGAGTCGCATTGCGCTTCTCCCACCTTCTTTCAACTTGTGGGTGTCCCATTGATGTTCAGTTGGGCTCAGGACTGATATCCCAATGGAGGGGATCATGCTCTGCTTTAAGGATGTCTTCTTATATATCAGAATTGCTTCAATGAACGATATCTCCCTAAGTTCTGGTAGCACTCATGCAGCCCAGTACCATGACCCTACCACGGCCAGAAACAATTATCTTGGTACACACTTGTGTTGCCACTTATTTAGATGACAATGCTGTGCATTGAGTCGTTTTTAATGCATAACAAATATGGGTGCGGGAAAAAATCTTATTTACTTTGAAATCGCGATAAATTTTTAATACAATTCTGAACCGTTTCAACATTTTCAAGAATTAACTTTTTTTTAAAATATATTTTAAGGCCATTTCCCTCCTTATACGTAGGCAACCAACAAGATTTTGCTTTTGTAACCTGTAACATGTTTTGAAAATGATTCATTATAAGTAGAGATGTCCGATAACGGCTTTTTTGCCGATATCCCGATATCGTCCAACTCTTAATTACCAATACCGATATAATATATTGTATTGTAACGTCCCGGAAGAGTTAGTGCTGCAAGGTGTTCTGGGTATTTGTTCTGTTGTGTTTATGTTGTGTTACGGTGCGGATGTTCTCCCGAAATGTGTTTGTCATTTTTGTTTGGTGTGGGTTCACAGTGTGGCGCATATTTGTAACAGTGTTAAAGTTGTTTATACGGCCACCCTCAGTGTGACCTGTATGGCTGTTGACCAAGTATGCATTGCAATCACTTGTGTGTGTGAAAAGCCGTAGATATTATGTGACTGGGCCGGGACGCAAATGCAGTGCCTTTAAGGCACACCCAATATTGTTGTCTGGGTGGAAATCGGGAGAAATTCGGGAGAATGGTTGCCCCGGGAGTTTTTCGCGTGGGGCACTGAAATTCGGGAGTCTCCACTCCGTACAGCGGCGTTTTAAAAAATCATAAATTTTACTTTTTGAAACCGATACCGATATTTTCCGATATTACATTTTAAAGCATTTATCGGACGATAATATCGGCAGTCCGATATTATCGGACATCTCTAATTATAAGTTATATACTAAATAATACTGTTTATTGCAGAATCAGTTTGAATGGAGAATCAATTCTGAATTAAATCATCACCCCAAAAATCGGAATCAAATTGAATTGTGAGTCGTATGATTCACATCCCTAATAGCACAGCTCTGCAAGTTGTACACTGACTACTCTAACTACTCTTTGTTTATGCTAAGATAGGAGGGACACATTCATTGGCGACGTAGCTCGGATTGGCCGGTGTGGCTCGGACGGTAGAGCAGCCGTGCCAGCAACTTGAGGGTTCCAGGTTCGATTCCAGCTTCCGCCATCTGAGTCAGGGCCATTGTGTCTTGGACACAGTTGAATGAAAGTGCAGGACTCCATTGAAAAAGACATTCTAAATCTCATATGGGGCTTTCTGTGTAAATAAAGGTTAAAAAAATACATATGAGGTTTTCATTTCATGAAGGTTATAGTGCAAGTTTCTCTTTACTGGGCTGTAGGCAGAAATAAACGGCTTCTTTCATGCATACTTTTTTGCTTTTTGCATTTTAGGGTAAGTAATAAACTGAATATATGTGTTACAGGTCCGTGCCGTGGATGACATGAACTACGACTTTCAAGCACTCGCTTTGGAGTCCAGAGGGATGGGTGAGGTATGACTTAAAAAAAAAAAATCATTCCATCTTTCTGCTTTTTTCCTGTTATTTTTCATATCCCAGACCATTTTTATCCCTCAATTATCTCTGTTAATTGGTTTCAGACTAGAGATGTTGGCCGATAAATGCTTGAGAATGTAATATCGGAAATTATCGGTATCGTTTTTTTTTTATTATCGGTATCGTTTTTTTGTTGTTGTTTTTTTTTAATTAAATCAACATAAAAAACACAAGATACACTTACAATTAGTACACTAACCCAAAAAAACCTCCCTCCCCCATTTACACTCAGTCACACTCATTCACACAAAAGGGTTGTTTCTTTCTGTTATTAATATTCTGGTTCCTACATTATATATCAATATATATCAATACAGTCTGCAAGGGATACAGTCCGTAAGCACACATGATTGTGCGTGCTGCTGGTCCACTAATAGTACTAACCTTTAACAGTTAATTTTACTCATTTTCATTAATTACTAGTTTCTATGTAACTGTTTTTATATTGTTTTACTTTCTTTTTTATTTAAGGAAATGTTTTTAATTTCTTTATCTTATTTTATTTTTATGAATTTTTTAAAAAAAAGGACCTTATCTCCACTATACCTGGTTGTCCAAATTAGTGAAGTGAATTACATTTATATAGCACTTTTTCTCAAGTGACTCCATGCCACCCACACTGGTTTAAATCTAACTTAGATATTGGGTTTCACAAGGCATAATAATGTGTTAATTCCACGACTGTATATATTGGTATCGGTTGATATCGGTATCGGTAATTAAGGGTTTGGTCAATATCGGAATATCGGATATCGGCAAAAAGCCATTATCAGACATCCCTATTTCAGACATGACCGCAATACATGCATTCCTGAGAAGTAGGAATCATTCATTATAAATCAAATATTTTGTAGCTAGAGCATAAAAAATTGTTAACGCCCTTGTAAATACGTTTTTAAACATGAGAGTCGTAATATAGTAATGCTGGCTGAGGTTGAGCCAATCAGTGGCCACGATACTGACCAGCGCACTAATACGACTTCATATTTTTAGTTTATTTAGCCATTTTTATGCTTGAACATGCATAACCAAAAATTGTGAAACATGTTTTTAAATATGTGATGTGGTAAAGCGCAATGTGGCGAGGACCGACTGTAACTGGAATTCATGAATAAAGTTGGTTTGGTAAGTACATTAAATAGCAATAAACAATTTAGTTTATTGTCACAGTCACACTATCGGCTTTGACTGTAATATCTACCAACACAATTGCAGGGGTGCAACAATTCGTCAGTGTTGTTGACATCTGGAGGACATAGTCTCCGACCCTCCGTGGTAAAATAATTGTGTGAAAAATAACTTAAACTATCATTTTAGCCAAAGTCCCCCAGCTAAAATGTCGCTTTATATTTGTGTGCAGCTTCCTAAACACAACAGATATTTTTCTAAGGAAGCTAGATAGTTTTAATGTTGTTTTTTGTTTCTATTTTGACTGTCCTTTGTTTACATACAAATTATTACTTTGTTTTTATCAACACCAGCACCTGTTCTTGCTTTGAAATTGACAGAAGTTTAACAGATTTATTTTTAATTTGGGAACAGCCTAATTAGCAGCACAGTGACAGTACAAATAACTATTTCTGAATAAAACCATTGTCTTTATTGTTAGTTAGCACACGCCTAAAGATATCTCAAGCTGAATTTAATAGCCAATGGTTAAATTGGAGCCACTGCATATGTGTACGCTTCATACATAATTGGAAAATAGTCGATGACTAGGCAACTATTAAAATAGTGGTTAGTTGAAACCCCACATATTGTACCGGTAATGCTTTTTACTAGGGATGTCCGATAATGGCTTTTTGCCGATATTGTCCAACTCTTTAATTACCGATACCGATATCAACCGATATATACAGTCGTGGAATTAACACATTATTATGCCTAATTTGGACAACCATGTATGGGGAAGATAAGGTACTTTTGAAAAAATATTATAAAATAAGATAAATAAATTTCTAGAATAAAAAAGAAAGTCAAACAATATAAAAACAGTTACATAGAAACTAGTAATTAATGAAAATTTGTAAAATTAACTGTTAAAGGTTAGTACTATTAGTGGACCAGCAGCATGGACAATCATGTGTGCTTACGGACTGTATCCCTTGCTGACTGTATTGATATATATTGATATATAATGTAAGAACCAGAATATTAATAACAGAAAGAAACAACCCTTTTGTGTGAATGAGTGTAAATGGGGGAGGGAGGTTTTTTGGGTTGGTGCACTAATTGTAAGTGTATCTTGTTTTTTATGTTGATTTAATTAAAAAAAAAAAAAAAAAAAAACGATACCGATAATAAAAAAAATGATACCGATATTGTCCGATATTACATTCTAAAGCATTTATCGGCCGATAAATCCGATATCGGCCTGCCGATATTATCGGACATCTCTAGTCTGAAACCAATTAACAGTGATAATTGGAAAAAAAACGATACCGATAAAAAAAAACCGATACCGATAATTTTTAATAATATTTTAATTAAATCATTATTTACATTTTAACGCATATATCGGCCTGTCGATATTATCGGACATCTCTACTTTTTACTTTTAAACATTCCAGAGTTTCCCCTAGATTGCCAACATACCTTTTGGTGGTGGGGGTGTGGTTAGGGGCGTGGTCAATATGTCATGTAATTTGCTATGATGCCTATTTTTTTTTAAACTGCAAAATGAATACATACATTTTCATTTTATTTTTAATTAGTATTAACATATGTAATTTTCTTACATATACTGAACAAAAATAAAAACTTGTTTTTGCTCCCAATTTTTAATGAGTTGAACTCAACGATCTAAAACTTTTATTACATACACAAAAAACCTATTCCTCTCAAATATTCACAAATCTGTCTAATTCTGTGTTAGTGAGCACTTCTTCTTTGCCAAGATAATCATCCCACCTCACAGGTGTGGCATATCAAGATGCTGATTAAACAGCATGATTTTGCACAGGTGTGTGTGCCTTTGGCTTCCCTCAATATAAGGCTACTCTGAAATGTGAAGATTTGCTTTGTTGGAGGTCTGGGGGTGGTCAGAAAAGTAGTCAGTATTTGGTGTGACTACCGTTTGCCTCACGCATGGAGTTGATCAGGTTGTTGATTGTGTTGCCTGTGGAATGTTGGTCCACTTTTCTTCGATGGCTGCGCCAAGTTGCTGGATATTGGCAGGAACCAGATCACGCTGTTGTATACGCTGATCCACAGCATCCCAAACATGCTCAGTGGGTGACATGTCCGGTGAGTGTGCTGGCCATGCAACAACTGGGCTGTTTTCAGCTTCCAGGTACTGTGCACAGATCCTTGCAACATGGGGCCGTGTGTTATCATGCTGCAACATGAGGTGATGGTCTCTGATGAATGGCACAACAATGGGCCTCGGGATCTCGTCAGGTTATCATGCAATCATTTCTTTTTATTCCTTTCATGAAAATGCATATATACAAGCCATATACAGTTGACACTTTCATTGTTTTTTTGTTTTTTTTGTTTCTTATACATTTCCATGATCAGAAAGGAGCAGATGGAAGAATACTATTCTTTTTAACACAAATTATTTTAGATGACTGTTCCCTCCACCAACACCCCAACTCCAACATACTTTTAATTTTCGTTTAAGCATTTTCAAAATGACACGTCCAATCAAAAATCAGTTTGATATAATTCCAGTTGTCTCTTTTTGTAACTCTTTTTAAATTCAAAGATATTCTTGCAACTTTTTAAGTCTTTGTCTAGAGAATTCCATGCTTTCACACCAGCAACAGACAAGCACATTTGCTTCAAATGTGTTCGCACTCTTGGATGTTTAAAATTATACGGCCTTTCTGTGGTTCTCATCTTCAGATGTGAACACAAAAGTTTTGTAAGTCCTTCGGAAGAACTTTATTTCTAGCTCTGAACATCACTAATAGAGTATGCAATTCTACATTGTCTTTTAGTTTTAATAATTCTGACTTAATGAAGAGTGGATTTGTGTGGTCTCTATATCCTAGTGTATAAATGATACGAATTGCTCTTTTCTGTGAAAGAAATAAAGGCATTATGTTGCTGTGATATGTATTTCCCCATATTTCTACACAATAACTGAAATAAGGTAGAATAATTTAGCAATATAACATTTCCATTGTGTTATACGGAAAACTGTATTTAACCTTGTTCAAAATAAATAAGCTTTTAGATACCTTATTTTTCACATGCAATATATGAGCTTTCCATGTCAACTTTTCATCTAAGATGACCCCAAGAAATCTCAATTTTCACATTGTTTATGGATAAACTAACTTCTATCTTTCTTTTATTACTGAATACCATAAATGTAGTCTTTTCCAAGTTTAAAGATGATTTATTTACATCAAACCACAATTTTAGTTTAACCATTTTCTCTTCAATATTATCGGCTAAGATTTTCAAGTCATCTCCTGAACAGTATAGATTTGCATAGTCTGCGAATAATACGTACTGTAAAATTTTCGAAACCTCACAAATATCATTTATATATAAAATAAAAAGTTTGGGTCCTAAAATCGAACAGTGTGGAATTTCACATTCAATATTCATACATTCTGACCTATGATCATCGATCTCAACATATTGCTGTCATTGTTGTAAATAGCTGGTTAACCAGTCCAGTGCAACTCCTCTAACTCCATAAGTATATGATTTAGAAATGAGAATTAGATGATCCCCAAACTACGGCCCGCGGGCTGGATACGGCCCCCTAGCGTACAAAATCCGTCCCGCGGGAAGTCCCAAGTTAAAAAAATAATTATTTTTTTATTTTATTTTTTATTTTTTTGTATTTATTTTTTTTTAAATTTGTCCTTACTAGTCCATTTTCTACCATCTCACTCAGGCAAATCATATTGTCTAAAAATGCATTTTACCATCGATAACGTGACATGCAGCAAGTGCGCTCTTTAAGTCAATTAGTGCGCAAGGAATATATATGTATGAATATGTATGTATGTATGTATGTATATATGTATGTATGTATATATATGTATATATATATATATATATATATATATATATATACGTGTGTATATATATATACGCATATATATATATATACGTGTGTATATATACGCATATATATATATATATATATATATATATATATATATATATATATATATATACATACACGTGTGTGTGTGTGTGTGTGTGTATATATGTATATATATACATATATATATATATACCGTATTTTCCGCACTATAAGGCGCACCGGATTATTAGCCGCACCTTCAATGAATGGCATATTTCATAACTTTGTCCACCAATAAGCCGCCCCGGACTATAAGCCGCGCCTACGCTGCGCTAAAGGGAATGTCAAAAAAACAGTCAGATAGGTCAGTCAAACTTTAATAATATATTAAAAACCAGCGTTCTAACAACTCTGTTCACTCCCAAAATGTACGCAAATGTGCAATCACAAACATAGTAAAATTCAAAATAGTGCAGAGCAATAGCAACATAATGTTGCTCGAACGTTAATGTCACAACACACAAAATAAACATAGCGCTCACTTTCTGAAGTTATTCTTCATTCGTAAATCCTTCGTCTTCGGTGTCCGAAGTGAAAAGTTGGGCAAATTTACGATCCACTGGCAGATGTTGGCGTCGTCTGGCGCTGCCTCCTCGTCTTAGTGAAGGTGTGTTCGCCTTCTGTCATCCACTGTTCCCACGCAGTTAGCAGTCTAGCTTCGAATGCCCTGTTGACACCAATATCTAGCGGCTGGAGGTCTTTTGTCAATCCACCCGGAATGACGGCGAGTATTGAATTAAGCGCGTAAGCGTGTCTCTCAATGTGCTGTTATGAGCTAGCAAATATAACAACTACACTACCCAGCATGCAACGATAGTTACGAGCATGCGCGGTAGCCCTGAGAAGCGTTGTATGCTGGCAGTTAGAATGTGGTTATGAGCACGCTGTGAGTAAACGTTGAGAACTCAGTTAACACGCCTCGTCTGCATTATTTATAATTAGACAGACAACACACTTAATAGGAGCCATTTTGGGGTCTTTACATAAACACACAAATGGAAATGAAACGTCACATATCCCAGCATGCACCGCGCGCTTCTTCGTCATCCACTGTTCCCACGCAGTTAGCAGTCTAGCTTCGAATGCCCTGTTGACACCAATATCTAGCGGCTGGAGGTCTTTTGTCAATCCACCCGGAATGACGGCGAGTATTGAATTAAGCGCGTAAGCGTGTCTCTCAATGTGCTGTTATGAGCTAGCAAATATAACAACTACACTACCCAGCATGCAACGATAGTTACGTGCATGCGCGGTAGCCCTGAGAAGCGTTGTTGTATGCTGGGAGTTAGAATGTGGTTATGAGCACGCTGTGAGTAAACGTTGAGAACTCAGTTAACACGCCTCGTCTGCATTATTTATAATTAGACAGACAACACACTTAATAGGAGCCATTTTGGGGTCTTTACATAAACACACAAATGGAAATGAAACGTCACATATCCCAGCATGCACCGCGCGCTTCTTCTACGGGGAAAAAAGATGGCGGCTGTTTACCGTAGTTGCGAGACCTAAACTTTATGAAAATGAATCTTAATATTTATCCATATATAAAGCGCACCGGGTTATAAGGCGCACTGTCAGCTTTTGAGAAAATTTGTGGTTTTTAGGTGCGCCTTATAGTGCGGAAAATACGGTACACGTGTGTGTGTGTGTATATATATATGTGTGTGTGTGTGTGTGTATGTATATGTATGTGTATATATATATATATATATATTAGAGATGCGCGGTTTGCGGACACAACCGCGGAGTCCGCGGATTATCCGCGGATCGGGCGGATGAAATTAAAAAAAATAAGATTTTATCCGCTCGCGGGTCGGGTCGGGCGGATTAATTAGATATTTTTTTTTTTTTTGCGGGTGGCAGTTAAACCAATTGGGAAATATATATACATAGTTAAATGTTGTTACCCACATACGAAAAACGAGCAGGCACCTGCTGCATATGCCACAACAGAAGAAAAAAAAAAAAAGAGATGGACACTTTTACGGAGCGGAGAAGCCCCCCGACGCCTCGCCGGGGTCCGGGACCGAGGCCCCTTCCCCCGAGAGGGCCCCACCGGGAGCCGTAGCTGAGGCGATCCGCGAGAAGGGCCTGACGCACGTCCAGGGTCACTACCGCGCCCACCGCACCGACACCCCGCCTCGTCCGCTTTCGACGCGGCCGGCGTCACGCGCAGCAGGTAAGCAGCTTACCTGCCCGCCACCCCCGTGGCCGGGGGCTCGTAACATGGGTCACTCCGCGCGCTCCGCCCGCGCAGCTTACCTGCTTGCCACCCCTGTTGCCGGGGGCGCGTAAAAGGGGTCACTCCGCGCTCAGTGCGCTCCCGAAAGGGGTGGGGCTCACCCTGGTTGATATAGAGAGCAGGACAGTGGCCATGGAATTTCATTTAAGGTTTGTGATAAACCATCAAACTCATTCGTTAAAAGGACTCTATAGTAATATAAAGCGAATTTTTCTGGACATTATCATGCAAGAAAAGTTTATTTTTGGGATCGCGATCACCGCGTAATGATTTTTAAAGGTTGCATTACATTATTAACTGTCCCATGTGATCAGCCAGTGCAATTGGAAGTCCATGCTCAATTATTGCCTCCGTAAATAAAACTTCGGCATTTATCACATCCAAAGAATCTGTTTGGGCGACGAAAAACGTTGAAAGTTTTCCACTTGTATCGCTAGCAACGGCATTAGACTTGTGTTTTTTTGTCCTAACGTGGTCTTTTACATCGCTAATTCCTCCGTGTCCGATCGAAAAATCTTGTCTGCACAAGGTGCAATTCGCGTAGTTTTCACCCTTTTTTTTTTTTTAAATTAATATTAGATATATAACAACGGGCGGATGGCGGGCGGATGCAGTTCTGATCAAACGTTACATCGGGTGGATGGCGGATGGTTGACGACTTTCTGACGCGGTTGCGGATGAGATAAATTGCCTATCCGCGCATCTCTAATATATATATATATATATATATATATATATAGCGCGGCTCCCAGCCAAATTGTTTTACCCCAATGCGGCCCCGCAGTCAAAAAGTTTGGGGACCCCTGATCTATAGTGTCAAATGCCTTCTTTAAATCAATGAACACTCCTATTGTGTATTTATTTTTGATCAATTGCAGTTGTAATCTCTTTAATAATGTTCATGATGGCCAAGCTCGTAGACCTATTTGATCGAAATCCATACTGACTTTCATTTAATAATTTATGTTTTTCAATAAAGCAGTCTAATTTACAGAAATTAGACTGCTTTTTGGCGATTGTTTGGCAGGCGTATGTTGTCCATAACATACGCCAAACCCATAATCCAACCCCTATCATGGGCCATTCCATTCACAACGTTGACATCAACAAACCGCTCTCCCACACACGCTGTCTGCCATCTGCCCTGAACAGTGCCAGACGCCATCGAATGTGAGCATTTGCCCGCCCAATTCCATTCACGACGACAAACTGCAGTCAGGTGGAGCTCCGATGAGGACGGCGATCATGCAGATGAGCTTCCCTGAGACAGTTTCTCACAGTTTGTGCAGAAATTATTTTGTTATGCAAACCAATTGTTGCAGCAGGTGCCCAGCTGGCTGGTTTCAGACGATAATGGAGGTGCACTTTCTGGATGTGGAGGTCCTGGGCTGGTGTGGTTCCACGTGGGCTACGGTTGTGAGGCCGGTTAGATGTACTGCCAAATTCTCTGAAACGCCCTTTGAGACGGCTTATGAGAGAAATAACCATTCAATTCACAGGCAACAGCTCTGGTGGACATTCCTGCAGTCAACTGCATGCTCCCTCAGAAGTCGTGACATGTGTGGAATTGTGCTGTGTTATAACTGCACATTTCAGAGTGGTCTTTTATTGTGGGCAACCAAAGGCACACCTGTACATTAATCATGCTGTTTAATCAGCATCTTGATATGCCACACCTGTGAGGTGGGGTGGATTATCTTGGCAAAGAAGAAATGCTCACTAGCACAAATTTAGACAGGAATAGGTATTTTGTGAATAAAGTAAACATTTTTATAAACTTGAGTTCAACTCATGAAAAATGGGAACAAAAACAAGTGTCGCGTTTATATTTTTGTTCAGTGTAATATTGTTTCGCTCTATTTTTCAATTGTTGCTGCTTATTGTACAATGTACATTAAGAATTTTGTTTCTACAGATTTCTCCATTTCTCTTATTGTTCTTTATTAAAACGACTAGCAACCAATCCAACATCTATTTCTAGTGGTTTTGTAGACTGTACTTGTGTTTAGCGACTCTACCTCTGTCACTCCCGTGTCCACAACGAACAGCGAGAGCCGCCACTCTTCTTACATTTTTTAGGTCTCTGTTTGCGGGTATATGTCGGATACATTTAAGTACGTCCACATCGCAGACATGCTGCCCCTGCTCCAGATAACCCTGTGCATATTGCTTATGACATCCAAGACCTGCTTGCACGTATAAGAACATCCATGATTGGTTGGTTGTTTACAATGATGAGTCACGATAGGTTGAGATTAAGGCACATCATTAGGGACAGGCCAATCAGAGGCAAGATAGACAAAAGAGTCGTAGAAGAGAAGATGGAATATTCAAGCGGGCGATTTATATATTAAAAAACTAGCGGAAGATGGCAGAGGGATTCTCTTCTTTATATTTTTCTTATAGCGATGTAGACGACATCCAGGAAACCCGTAATGCGTCTACTTGGCCACATTTGGACAAATGTATGCGTCTGGATAAAACATCCATTTGAGTTGTTTACCATGTAAGCCCAAATCAAAACTGTTCTCCAGTTGCCAAGTCGGGCATATTTCGCACGAGAAACACTGCCAAAAATGTATGCCGAAGTGAGGAAGATCATAGTCGCTTACTTGGCGCTGACCAGAACCGTACATTGCATCGTCGACTGAGAACTGAAAAGTGCCTGCTTGGAAATGTATTTTTTTATCTGAGTTTGATGCATTTTGTAATATTTGCACAGCTATGTTATTTATTTTACGTAGAAAGAATATTTTTCTATTTCATTTATGTTATGTAATTCTGTGCTACTTAAACAGTTTATTTGCTGTGCTGTTAATACTAGAGATGGCCGATATCGGACTGCCGATATGATCGACCGATAAATGCTTTGAAATGTAATATCGCAAATTATCGGGATCGGTTTCAAAAAGTAACATTTATGGCTTTTTAAAACGCCGCTGTACGGAGTGGTACACGGACGTAGGGAGAAGTACAGAGCGGTTGCGTCTCCCAGTCATACTTGCCAACCCTCCCGATTTTCGCGAAAAACTCCCGAATTTAAGTGCCCCTCCCGAAAATCTCCCGGTTCAACCATTCTCCCGAATTTCTCCCGATTTCCACCCAGACAACAAAATTGGGGGCGTGTCTTAAAGGCACTGCCTCTGTGTCCCGGCCCAATCACATAATATCTACGGCTTTTCACAAACACAATGCCCTGCACACTTGGTCAACAGCCATACAGGTCACACTGAGGGTGGCCGTATAAACAACTTTAACACTTACAAATATGCGCCACACTGTGAACCCACACCAAACAAGAATGACCCACATTTCGGGAGAACATCCGCACCGTAACACAACATAAACACAACAGAACAAATACCCAGAACCCCTTGCAGCACTAACTCTTCCGAGACGCTACAATATATGTATACACCCCCATCTCCCGAAAATCTCCCGAAATCCACGCGGACCTGAGTGACGTGTCAACAGCCTGTATTCACGTACGCTTTCCCACAATATAAACAGCGTGCCTGCCCAAACACGTTATAACTGTAGAATGATCGAGGGCGAGTTCTTGGTTTCTTATGTGGGTTTATTGTTAGGCAGTTTCATTAACGTCCTCCCAGCGCGGTAACACACAACAGCAGCAGTCACGTTTTATTCTACCGTAAAGCAGTTCATCTGCCGTAAACAGCAATGCTGTTGTAATATATTGAGTTGGAGGCAATAACCAGGCGAGGTGATGAAGTACGTCTCTTTACTGTAGACTTCAGAACAGACTCACACACTTGACGTCAGGTGCGCAACACCACGTAAATCGTTGGCCAACCAAAAAGTAACCCCAGTACGCTATAGCCAACATTCACCAGGAGATGGCAACAGACAAACATAGATCACTCTATTACATTCCTCCCCTTTTAGAAATGTAGAAGTTACTCAAAATAAATGAACAACCCAACCAAAAAATGCAGCAGCTCAATTAAAAAACTGTACTTAATCCACATTCTTTTTTTTTCTTCTTTTTTTTTAGTACTGAACTCTTAACCCTCATTTGTAAACAATAACATGCTTATTATACAAACAGTATTTGTACACCTTTAACACAGATTTTTATACTGTCTTCAGAGATTCAGTTTTTTTGGTGGTACTCGAAACCTTTCTGGGTACCTGCGAAAGGGTGTTCAGCATGGTTAGAAAAATAGTGACAGAGAATAGAACAAGGATGGACAATTCAACCCTTAACTCAACAATGAGTAGATGTGTTGTGTGTGTGTATGTGTAAATAAATGAACACTGAAATTCAAGTATTTCTTTTATTTATTTATAATTTATTTATTTATATATATATATATATATATATATATATATATATATAGCTAGAATTCACTGAAAGTCAAGTATTTCATATATATACTGTGTGTATATATATATATGAAATACTTGACTTGGTGAATTCTAGCTGTAAATACACTCCTCCCCTCTTAACCACTACCCCAACCACGCCCCCCCACCTCCCGAAATTGGAGGTGTCAAGGTTGGCAAGTATGCTTACCTCTTACCCCTCAATCAGTAGGAATGTGTGGTTGCCAGAGCTGGATTGCACACATTCATCTCATAATCAAGCGGCACGTTTTTGTCTTTAAAGCTTTTGCCTGCCAAAAAGCTCTGGGATTCTGACGAGCTGGCGAAGGATGGAAGAAAAGGAATGCTTCTTGGGGAGGAGTGGCGGGACAACGCATGGGGGCCATCGCGTAAGTGGCATCAATTTTTACATTCACCTGTTAAAATGACAACTTTTGAAGTATGCTTTGTCTGTCTTGAGTTTTAATACACAGTATATTCTGTAGATAATTGAGCACAGTCTTTTTTTTCTTCAGACCATTCAGTGTCCCAGCCAATTATGGTCCAGCGGCGGCCAGGCCAGGGTTTTCACGGAAACGGCGATGCCAATTCGGTGCTCTCGCCCCGCTCCGAGGGCGGAGGCTTGGGTGTTAGCATGGTGGAGTACGTCCTGAGCTCGTCTCCCGGTGACAAAATGGACGCTCGTTACAGGAACGGTGGCTATGTGAGTCATCGTGCGCTCAATAAAATTAAAGGGGAACATTATCACAATTTCAGAAGGGTTAAAACCATTAAAAATCAGTTCCCAGTGGCTTATTTTATTTTTCAAAGTTTTTTTCAAAATTTTACTCCTCACGCAATATCCCTAAAAAAAGCTTCAAAGTGCCTGATTTTAACCATCGTTATACAGGTAAAAGCCAGTAAATTAGAATATTTTGAAAAACTTGATTTATTTCAGTAATTGCATTCAAAAGGTGTAACTTGTACATTATATTTATTCATTGCACACAGACTGATGCATTCAAATGTTTATTTCATTTAATTTTGATGATTTGAAATGGCAACAAATGAAAATCCAAAATTCCGTGTGTCATAAAATTAGAATATTACTTAAGGCTAATACAAAAAAGGGATTTTTAGAAATGTTGGCCAACTGAAAAGTATGAAAATGAAAAATATGAGCATGTACAATACTCAATACTTGGTTGGAGCTCCTTTTGCCTCAATTACTGCGTTAATGCGGCGTGGCATGGAGTCGATGAGTTTCTGGCACTGCTCAGGTGTTATGAGAGCCCAGGTTGCTCTGATAGTGGCCTTCAACTCTTCTGCGTTTTTGGGTCTGGCATTCTGCATCTTCCTTTTCACAATACCCCACAGATTTTCTATGGAGCTAAGGTCAGGGGAGTTGGCGGGCCAATTTAGAACAGAAATACCATGGTCCGTAAACCAGGCACGGGTAGATTTTGCGCTGTGTGCAGGCGCCAAGTCCTGTTGGAACTTGACATCTCCATCTCCATAGAGCAGGTCAGCAGCAGGAAGCATGAAGTGCTCTAAAACTTGCTGGTAGACGGCTGCGTTGACCCTGGATCTCAGGAAACAGAGTGGACCGACACCAGCAGATGACATGGCACCCCAAACCATCACTGATGGTGGAAACTTTACACTAGACTTCAGGCAACGTGGATCCTGTGCCTCTCCTGTCTTCCTCCAGACTCTGGGACCTCGATTTCCAAAGGAAATGCAAAATTTGCATGGTTGGGTGATGGTTTGGGGTGCCATGTCATCTGCTGGTGTCGGTCCACTCTGTTTCCTGAGATCCAGGGTCAACGCAGCCGTCTACCAGCAAGTTTTAGAGCACTTCATGCTTCCTGCTGCTGACCTGCTCTATGGAGATGGAGATTTCAAGTTCCAACAGGACTTGGCGCCTGCACACAGCGCAAAATCTACCCGTGCCTGGTTTACGGACCATGGTATTTCTGTTCTAAATTGGCCCGCCAACTCCCCTGACCTTAGCCCCATAGAAAATCTGTGGGGTATTGTGAAAAGGAAGATGCAGAATGCCAGACCCAAAAACGCAGAAGAGTTGAAGGCCACTATCAGAGCAACCTGGGCTCTCATAACACCTGAGCAGTGCCAGAAACTCATCGACTCCATGCCACGCCGCATTAACGCAGTAATTGAGGCAAAAGGAGCTCCAACCAAGTATTGAGTATTGTACATGCTCATATTTTTCATTTTCATACTTTTCAGTTGGCCAACATTTCTAAAAATCCCTTTTTTGTATTAGCCTTAAGTAATATTCTAATTTTGTGACACACGGAATTTTGGATTTTCATTTGTTGCCACTTCAAATCATCAAAATTAAATGAAATAAACATTTGAATGCATCAGTCTGTGTGCAATGAATAAATATAATGTACAAGTTACACCTTTTGAATGCAATTACTGAAATAAATCAAGTTTTTCAAAATATTCTAATTTACTGGCTTTTACCTGTATACACCCGTCCATTTTCCTGTGACGTCACACAGTGATGCCAATACAAACAAACATGGCGGGTAGAACAGCAAGGTATAGCGACATTAGCTCGGATTCAGACTCGGATTTCAGCGGCTTAAGCGATTCAACGGATTACGCATGTATTGAAACGGATGGTTGTAGTGTGGAGGCAGGTAGCGAAAACGAAATTGAAGAAGAAACTGAAGCTATTGAGCCATATCGGTTTGAACCGTATGCAAGCGAAACCGACAAAAACGACACGACAGCCAGCGACACGGGAGAAAGCGAGGACGAATTCGGCGATCGCCTTCTAACCAACGATTGGTATGTGTTTGTTTGGCATTAAAGGAAACTAACTATGAACTAGGTTTACAGCATATGAAATACATTTGGCAACAACATGCACTTTGAGAGTGCAGACAGCCCATTTCAAGCGCGCTAAGAACATATATTTTTCCACGATTTTAGCACTCAGGTTAACCATACCTAAATAGACACAAAATAATGCATTACACAAGACTACCCGAATGTACTCGAATGATTGAAAAAAATAAATGTTTTTAAGCTAAATTATTGGTAAACACAGTTTATGTATAATAATTTACGTAAAACCGCGAGTAATGAATAAAGTTTTCATCAATTAATATATTCTGTAGACATACCCTCATCCGCTCTCTTTTCCTGAAAGCTGATCTGTCCAGTTTTGGAGTTGATGTCAGCAGGCCAGGGAAGCTAGGGTCGATATTCTTCTCTTGATCATCTTCGGTGGCATAAGGGACGGTTGCCATCTCTGTCGTAGCATAGCTTTCGTCGGTAAAGTGTGCGGAACAAACGACTGACCATTTCGTCGGCTTTCCCCACACCCTCGTATTTTGAACAAATTTCGTCCAATTTCTTGCCACTTTCGCATCTTTGGGCCACTGGTGCAACTTGAATCCGTCCCTGTTTGTGTTGTTACACCCTCCGACAACACACTGACGAAAGTGAGAAAATGGCGGATTGCTTCCCGATGTGACGTCACGTTGTGACGTCATCGCTCCGAGAGCGAATAATGGAAAGGCGTTTAATTCGCCAAAATTCACCCATTTAGAGTTCGGAAATCGGTTAAAAAAATATATGGTCTATTTTCCTGCAGCATCAAGGTATATATTGACGCTTACATAGGTGTGGTGATAATGTTCCCCTTTAAATGTGAGTTAATTGTCCTCCGCATAGTGTTAGCTTGCCCTATTGTGGAAACAGGGCGGGGGAGATGCCGACCAGGACGGGAGGGAGAAGATTGATGGCCAAGAGAAGGTGTCTCCCTTTGAGGAGGACAAGAGCCCAGAGATGAAGGTGGGAGACGAGAATGACCCCGCAAAAGCCAATGGAAGAAGTTTACTCAACGGCATGGACAAAGACTTCAAGTCTGTATCTTCAACGTTTTCAAATGACTTGAATTATTTATATTTTAATGATAAATCAAGGATGCTTCATGTCTAAATGTAACATGCGTGTCTCCACATCAGCCCAACTCCAGGAAGCCGCCAAGCTTCTCCCACTGAAGCGGTAGAGAGAATGGGCCCCAACCAGACCGGACTTGAGATGATGAGCCAGCACCATCATCATGTCCACCATGCCCTCCAACAGCACAACCACATCCACAACAAGGGCCCGGTGGAGGACTTCCAGAACCAGGAGGCCCAGAACATGGGTGGTATGGAGCAACAAGCCGGCGTGGAGTCCCTTCAGTTTGACTACGCAGGGAACCAGATTCAGGTGGACTCCTCCGGAACCCCAATGGGATTGTTCGACTACAACTCTCAGCAGCAGGTGTGTTCCACGACTGTCTCTCAATCTACTCTTAAAGGCCTACTGAAATGAATTTTTTTAATTTAAACTGGGATAGCAGATCCATTCTATGTGTCATACTTGATCATTTCGCGATATTGCCATATTTTTGCTGAAAGGATTTAGTATAGAACGACGACGATAAAGTTCGCAACTTTTGGTCGCTGATAAAAAAAAGCCTTGCCTGTACCGGAAGTAGTGTGACGTCACAAGTTGAAAGTCTCCTCACATTTCCCCATTGTTTACACCAGCAGCGAGAGCGAATGGGACCGAGAAAGCGACGATTACCCCATTAATTTGAGCCAGGATGAAAGATTCGTGGATGAGGAACGTGAGAGTGAAGTATTAGAGTGCAGTGCAGGACGCATCTTTTTTCGCTCTGACCGTAACTTAGGTACAAGGGCTCATTGGATTCCACACTCTCTCCTTTTTCTATTGTGGATCACGGATTTGTATTTCAAACCACCTCGGATACTATATCCTCTTGAAAATGAGAGTCGAGAACGCGAAATGGACATTCACAGTGACCACGACAATACATCGGTGAAGCACTTTAGCTACGGAGCTAACGTGATAGCATCGGGCTTAACTGCAGATAGAAACAAAATAAATAAACCCCTGACTGGAAGGATAGACAGAAAATCAACAATACTATTAAACCATGGACCTGTAACTACACGGTTAATGCTTTCCAGCCTGGCAAAGCTTAACAATGCTGTTGCTGACGACGCCATTGAATCTCACTTAGCTACGGACCTCTACAGAGCTTTGATAAAAACATTAGCTCTCCACCTACGACAACCCTCATCTGCTCATCAACACCGAAGCTCACCTGCTTTCCAGCGATTGACGGAGCGACGAAGGACTTCACCCGATCATCGATGCGGTCGGCGGCTAGCGTTGGATAGCGCGTCTGCTATCCAAGTCAAAGTCCTCCTGGTTGTGTTGCTGTAGCCAGACGCTAATACACCGATCGCATCTACAGCTTTCTTCTTTGCAGTCTCCATTGTTCATTAAACAAATTGCAAAAGATTCACCAACACAGATGTCCAGAATACTGTGGAATTTTCCCATGAAAACTGAGCTTTTTGTATTGGATACAATGGCGTCCCAATACTTCCGTTTCAACCATCGACGTCACGCGCATACGTCATCATACCTAGACGTTTTCAACCGGAAGTTTCGCAGGAAATTTAAAATTGCACTTTATAAGTTAACCCGGCCGTATTGGCATTAAGATTTCATCATTGATATATAAACTATCAGACTGTGTGGTCGGTAGTAGTGGGTTTCAGTAGGCCTTTAAGTGTGCAGCAGGTTTTGAAACGCTTTGCTTTGTTTCCAGTTATTCCAGAGGTCCAACCCCCTGACTGTTCAGCAGCTTACAGCAGCCCAGCAGCAACAGTATGCTCTTGCAGCGGCTCAGCAGCAGCATCTTGGTAAGTTAGCTTGACAGATAGCGCCTTTTTTAGAACGCCATGTTTCACAACCGTTACATGTGACCTAATCACTTTGCCATTATTGCGCTTTCGGATATAACCACACTTCAACATGTTCTGTTTCAATTGTAAAATGGTCCCCAATACTGTATCTGCCTAACTATTCCACTTTTCAGTTAAATAAATAATGATAAATGGGTTATACTTATATAGCGCTTTTCTACCTTCAAGCTACTCAAAGCGCTTTAACAGTATTACCACATTCACCCATTCACACACACATTCACACACTGATGGCGGGAGCTGCCATGCAAGGCGCTAACCAGCAGACATCAGGAGCAAGGGGTGAAGTGTCTTGCCCAAGGACACAACGGACGTGACTAGGATGGTAGAAGGTGGGGATTGAACCCCAGTAACCAGCAACCCTCTGATTGCTGGCACGGCCACTCTACCAACTTCGCCACGCCGCCCCCCTTTGAGATTCCTGTCATAATGGTTGCTGTACCACTTCGGTCCTGATTTACTAAGATCCAAATACCTTGTGCAAAACAGTGTGTGCAATCTATGACAAAGTGTGTACTATTAGTAGGTGTGTTGCATGTGATTTATTAAGACAGCATGTGCAATTAAAATGTGGTGCAGACCGCCATAATCTACAAACCTCAAAACCAGTGAAGTTGGCACGTTGTGTAAATGGTAAATAAAAACAGAATACAATGATTTGCAAATCATTTTCAATCTATATTCAATTGAATAGACTGCAAAGACAAGATACTTTAACGTTCGAACTGGAAAACTGTATTTTTTGCAAATATTAGCTCATTTGGAATTTGATGCCTGCAAAATGTTTCATAAATGCCTCAAAACAGCAGCTTGGAATTTGGGACATGCTCTCCCTGAGAGAGCATGAAAAGATTGAGGTGGGCGGGGGTGGGGTAGGGTGTAGCGGAGGGTGTATATTGTAGCGTCCCGGAAGAGTTAGTGCTGCAAGGGGTTCTGGGTATTTGTTCTGTTGTGTTTGTTGTGTTATGGTGCGGATGTTCTCCCGAAATGTGTTTGTCATTCTTGTTTGGTGTGGGTTCACAGTGTGGCGCATATTTGTAACAGTGTTAAAGTTGTTTAAACGGCCACCCTCAGTGTGATCTTTGTGGCTGTTGACCAAGTATGCTTGGCATTCACTTGTGTGTGTGAAAAGCCGTAGATATTATGTGACTGGGCCGGCACGCAAAGGAGGTGCCTTTTAAGGTTTATTGGCGCTCTGTACTTCTCCCTACGTCCGTGTACACAGCGGCGTTTTAAAAAGTCATACATTTTACTTTTTGAAACCGATACCGATAATTTCCGATATTACATTTTAAAGCATTTATCGGCCGATATCGTCATTCTTAACCAAAATGCATCAACTGAATTTGTTTTTAATCAGCCCCTTGAGTCATCCAGCAGCTATGAATTCATAAAAGGATGTGGCTGAATAGACGTCTAATATTTTTTTATTTCTGACACTCCAAATATGTTAAAATGTACACATAGGACGGACGCTTCTGTCCGTCATCTTGTCTTTGCAGCGCGAGTACGCCTCTCTTACAGCCGTGTGAGGAACTTTGTCAGTTTGCGCGTCCTTTTCAAACGTGCTAAATGAAATGCGAAATAGTGCTTGCAAATCGGTGGTAAGTGTTGATTAACACTGCACATGCAGTATAATATATTTGCATTTTCTACTCCCAGTATTATGGGCGTTTTGATGATCGGCATATATTTTGCATGTTAATGAAATCTCATATCCAAAACATACAACATAAGGTGGCAAAAAACATTTCAATAATGAATAAAGCAAAATACATCCTGGGCCAAAAATCACTTCATATTCTCTACTGCTCGCTAGTGTTACCATATCTTAGTTATTGTGTAGAAATATGGGGAAATGACTACAAATGTGCGCTACGCACGTTAACCGTGTTACAAAAAAGATCTATTAGACTGATACATAATGTTGGATATAGAGAACATACAAACCCTTTATTTATTGAGTCAAAAATATTAAAGTTTGATGATTTGGTAAAATTGCAAACAGCTAAAATGATGTACAAAGCAAACTATAACCTGCTACCAAAGAATGTACAACAATTCTTCTCAACTAAAGAGGAGAAATATAACCTTAGAGGAAAATCTAATTTAAAACATTAGTATGCACGTACAACACTTAGAACCTTTAGCATATCAGTATGTGGAATTAAATGATGGAATGGATTAAGTAATGAAGTTAAACATTGTTCTGATATGATCCAGTTTAAGAGGTTGCTCAAATGAATAGTGCTTACAAAGTACAAAGAAGAATTATGAGAATTACTTTCAACCTTATTGAAAATAAGATATTTTTCATCTCAGTATGTTAAAGGGGAACATTATCACAATTTCAGAATTGTTAAAACCATTAAAAATCAGTTCCCAGTGGCTTATTATATTTTTCGAAGTTTTTTTCAAAATGTTACCTATCACGCAATATCCCTAAAAAAAAAAGCTTCAAAGTGCCTGATTTTAACCACCCGTCCATTTTCCTGTGACGTCACATAGTAAAGCCAACACAAACAAACATGGCGGACAGAACAGCAAGCTATAGCGACATTAGCTCGGATTCAGACTCGGATTTCAGCGGCTTAAGCGATTCAACAGATTACGAATGTATTAAAACTGATGGTTGTAGTGTGGAGGCAGGTAGCGAAAACGAAATTGAAGAAGAAACTGAAGCTATTGAGCCATATCGGTTTGAACCGTATGCAAGCGAAACAGACGAAAACAACACGACAGCCAGCGACACGGGAGAAAGCGAGGACGAATTCGGCAATCGCCTTCTAACCAACGATTGGTATGTGTTTGTTTGGCATTAAAGGAAACTAACAACTATGAACTAGGTTTACAGCATATGAAATACATTTGGCAACAACATGCACTTTGAGAGTGCAGACAGCCCAATTTTCATCAATTAATATATTCTGTAGACATACCCTCATGTCAGCAGGCCAGGGAAGCTAGGGTCGATATTCTTCTCTTGATCATCTTCGGGACGGTGTGAGCCAAGACATCCAGGGGGGTTTAGCTCGCTCGTCTGCGGGAACAAACTGCCGCCATTGCTTGCCGTGCTACCGAGGTCCTTTGTCCCTGAATTGCTCACACACTCCGGCAGATTCAATGGGGGTCTGGCGGCAGATTTCTTTGACTTTATCGTTGGAAATGCATCTGCTTTGAGTGTCGCAGGATATCCACACATTCTTGCCATCTCTGTCGTAGCATAGCTTTCGTCAGTAAAGTGTGCGGAACAAACGTCCAATTTCTTGCCACTTTCGCATCTTTGGGCCACTGGTGCAACTTGAATCCGTCCCTGTTCGTGTTGTTACACCCTCCGACAACACACCGACGAGGCATGATGTCTCCAAGGTACGGAAAACAGTCGAAAAAACGGAAAATAACAGAGCTGATTTGACTCGGTGTTTGAGAAAATGGCGGATTGCTTCCCGATGCGACGTCACGTTGTGACGTCATCGCTCCGAGAGCGAATATTAGAAAGGCGTTTAATTCGCCAAAATTCACCCATTTAGAGTTTGGAAATCGGTTAAAAGAATATATGGTCTTTTTTCTGCAACATCAAGGTATATATTGATGCTTACATAGGTCTGGTGATAATGTTCCCCTTTAATAATGACTAAATTAATTAATTACATATTACAAAACTGTTGTGTATATACTAATTCACAGATGTCATTCTATTATAAAAAGGTCAGTAAATGATGTATATATTTGTAAACGCTCTGAAGTGGGAAAGGGGTAGGATTAAAAAAGCTTTGCTTCTTCCTACTCCTTTTCGGACATGATGTAAAGTGAATGATATGAAATTGTGTGATGTATTATGCTGTAAGTGTGTTCATGTTCCAAATCAACTAAAGAAAGAAAGACAGAAACTCAAAATGGATTGTACGCATTATTCTGCTCACTTAACAGACACAATCCACTTTGCACACATTTAGTAGCTCAGCTTTGCATGTATCAAGTTTGCATTTGTTTTAGTACCGTATTTTCCGCACTATAAAGTGCACCGGATTATAAGGCTCACCTTCAATGAATGGCATATTTCAAAACTTTGTTCATATATAAGGCGCACCGGATTATAAGGCGCACCTATGCATCCATTAGATGGAGCTGCGCTAAAGGGAATGTCAACAAAACAGTCAGATAGGTCAGTCAAACTTTATTAATAGATTACAAACCAGCGTTCTGACAACTCTGTTCACTCCCAAAATGAATAAACAGCTGTTTTATTATTTTCCCCGAGGTAAAGTCAGTGACGTGGTGTTTTGTTTATCTTTTAACAGCAAGGTATAACATGTAGTGCAACATTTATATCACATAGTGGAGGGGAACTTTTCCCTGATTCAATAAACGCGTACAAAACAGTCTGATACTGTTACGGTAAATCAAACGTTAGTGCAATCACAATATAGTAACACTCCAAATTAGGGATATCCCGATCCGATGTTTGGATCGGATCGGCTGCCGATATTTGCCAAAAATTGCGTATCGGCAAGGCATTATAAAATGCCGATCCAGATCCAGTTTAAAAAAAAAAACTCCGGTCCGTGTTTTCCAAAGCACCGATTTGAATAATACATTCCACTTTTCTGCTGCTCCCTGATTTCCGTTCCGTATTTTCCAGCACACCTTCAACACATCCACAGGTCTGTGAATTCTCACGCCGTTGCTTTTAGCTGCTGGCATTACAAGACAGGCTCTTCTCACTCTTTTCTGTGTCTCCCTCTCACAGACAGCGAGCGCACCTTCTTACACACGTCACATACTGTCACGTCATACGTCACATACGTATACGTCCTCCCCGAGCAGGGAGGTAGCAGCATGGCTAACGTTAGCTGTGATGCTAGCGCAGCCGTGTGACCAACGCTCCCTCTAAGGTGCGCGCTTGTGCGATTGCAAACTGCTCAAGCGTCCTCTGCACATAGCAATTATATGCCATGCACAAAATCACATAAAAATATAAGCGCATAACAATTTTCGACACACGGACACGACAGAGAAAACAGTTTCCGTCATCATTGTTCAAATATTATAACGTCTTTCGAGACGCTTATCTCCATTCGGTGCCACACGTCCACACCATCAAAATGCCGAGGCAAAAATTTCCACATCAGCACCGTATGAAAAAATTAGTGATTTTTTTAGTTGTGATTTCCTTCTCTGCATGAAAGTTTAAAAGTAGCATATAATAATGCAGTATGAAGAAGAATGTTTTAATGTAGACATGGAAGCCTTGAAAGAAAATTTTGAAAATCAAGATTACATTTCCTGCAAATGGGTGCATTTCTACCCTATATTTTAACTTTAGATTTATTCTCATATCAAACTCTTTTGGCTGTCTTTTTGACACTTACATCCGGCGCCCCCCTCCACACCCTGGATTATAAATAATGTAAATAATTCAATGTGATTATCTTGTGTGATGACTGTATTATGATGATAGTATATATCTGATAGTATATATCTGTATCATGAATCAATTTAAGTGGACCCCGACTTAAACAAGTTGAAAAACTTATTGGGGTGTTACCATTTAGTGGTCAATTGTACGGAATATGTACTTCACTGTGCAACCTACTAATAAAAGTCTCAATCAATCAATCAAAACACATAGAATCATCATACTGCTGTGATTATATGCATCAAGTGTTCATTCAAGGCTAAGGCAAAATATCGAGATATATATCGTGTATCGCAATATGGCCTTAAAATATCGCAATATTAAAAAAAGGCCATATCGCCCAGCCCTAGTTCAATGATGCCATTTCTGTTTGTCATGTATAATTTTGTCTATTTTTTGTCTATCCTTGAATAAACAGGTCAGTATCTTGTTACCAACCATTGTGTATTATTCAAACTCCCCTAATTCAGCTGGCTAGTTGTTATCAAGAGTACTAAAACCCTTTTCAACATGATTCTGACAACTAAGTAGGCTAAATAACTTTAAACTTTAATACATGCTCGGATAGGCCAGTATCGGTATCGGATCGGAAATGCAAAAACCTGGATCGGGACATCCCTACTCCAAATAGTGCAGAGCAATAACAATATATCAATAACTCAACGTTGCTCAAACGTTAATGTCACACAACACAACACACAAAATAAACATGTAAAGCTCACTTTATGAAGTTATTCCTCATCCACGAATCCCTCAAATTCTTCTTCTTCAGTGTCCGAATTAAACAGTCGGGCGAATACGGCATCCAACATGCCCGGCTCAGTCTCGTCGAAGTCGTCATTAATGGAGTCAGTGTCGCTGCTGCTCTATTCCCGTGTTGTACTGCGTGACTGATCGTCTTAAGTTTAAACTCTGCGTCGTAAGCGTGTCTCTTAATAGGAGCCGTTTTGGGGTCTTTACATAAACAAACAAATGGAAATCAAATCGGCACGCCTCGCGCTGTCATATATCCCAGCATGCACCGCGTGCTTCTTCTTCTTCTACGGGAGCATCTGCTTACCCCCGTAGAAGAAGAAGTTCTTCTTCTACGAGGGAAAATGAAGTTGGCGGCTACTTACCATAGAACATGTCAAACTCTGGCCCGCGGGCCAAATTTGGCCCGCCGTGTAATTTCCTTTGGCCCTTGAGGCAATATCAAATTGACATCAGAGCTGGCCCGCTGGTACCGCATTCACCGCTAATACTCATACTTGCCAACCCTCCCGATTTTCAGTGCCACTCTCGAAAGTCTCCCGGGGCAACCATTCTCCCGAATTTCTCCCGATTTCCACCCGGACAACAATATTGGAGGCGTGCCTTAAAGGCACTGCCTTTAGCGTCCTCTACAACCTGTCGTCACGTCTGCTTTTCCTCCATACAAACAGCGTGCCGGCCCCTGTCACATGATATATGCGGCTTCTACACACACATAAGTGAATGCAAGGCATGCTTGATCAAGAGCCATACAGGTCACACTGAGGGTGGCGGCATAAACAACTTTAACATGTTACAAATACGCGCCACACTGTGAAACCACACCAAACAAGAATGACAAACACATTTCCGGAGAACATCCGCACCGTAACACAACATAAACACAACAGAACAAATACCCAGAACCCCTTGCAGCACTAACTCTTCCGGGACGCTACAATATACACCCCCGCTACCACCAAACCCCGCCCACCTGAGCCCAGACATTAATGAACTAGCATCCCAGAAAAGATGGCAGGTATCTGGCTTGGGCACATCAGATTAGATCAGTGTGTCGCAAACTGAGCAGTAAAAAGACCTGAATGGTTGAATTATTCATTGTTCTTTTATTTTCAAATTTATTAGCCTGTGGAAAAAGTTTATTTTGATATTTACCTCAGAAGGCTGCAAATAGAAAAGAGGCATACAATTTTTATTTAAATTTGATTTGATATGCCGAAGGGAATAAGCGGTAGAAAATGGATGGATGGATGGATGCCATTGATATTTTTGAATTATTATTATTATTTGAAACTCGATTTTGCATATCACTATAAAGTTATATAAGCCTTGCTTGTTCAATATTCAATGCAAAACTTGTTTGGGTCCCTATTAAAAGGTTAATTTGTTCAACCTTGGCCCGCAGCTTTGTTCATTTTTAAATGTTGGCCCACTCTGTATTTGAGTTTGACACCCCTGCCATAGAAGAAGAAGCGCTTCTTCTTCTTCTACGGGGGAAAAATAAGTTGGCGGCTGCTTACCGTAGTTGCGAGACCTAAACTTTATGAAAATGAAGTTTAGGTTTGTTGTGGCTCAATATTGGTCCATGTATAAGGCGCACCGGATTATAAGGCGCACTGTCAGCTTTTGACAAAATTGGAGGTTTTTAGGTGGGCCTTATAGTGCGGAAAATACGGTACACACAAACTTTTAGTCAATTAGTTCCTTGGTGTACATTTAGTCTTTTAAGGAAGATTTCTTTCTGTATAATGGTACTTCATAATTAAATTAACCTTGCTTTTTTTTTTTTTTTTCTTTCCTTTGCTTAGCTGGCCTTGCACCTGCATTTGTGCCAAACCCTTATATCATTAATGCTGCGCCCCCTGGAACTGATCCCTACACTGCAGCAGGCTTAGCAGCAGCAGCCACACTTGCAGGTGAGAGCACCTCTTTGTTGCGCCGATGTATACTGTGCATTTTTCAAACCGCTACCACCAACCTCAACCTACTATTTTATTTTTACTACAGGGCCGACAGTGGTTCCACCACAATACTACGGCGTTCCTTGGGGTGTGTACCCAGCCAATCTGTTCCAACAGCAGGCTGCGTCTTCTGCTAATCACTCTGCTAATCAGCAAGCATCCAATCAGGGACCAGGGCCAGGTCAACCTCAGGTAACATTGCTTATCTCCTGTATATGGTTAAAAGGGACCTATGATTGTTTAATATCAATTTTAAACACTTCGTTGTGAACCAGATAATAGGTATTGGATATGCTTTGGTGTAAATTTTGCTCCACAGTCACCTTTTTAACATGTTTTTTGAGTCTGGCTGCAACATGTTCAATTGGAAGTAAATTAAAATGAAACCACACCCCACTATCCCCAAAAGTATCATAATGTATCTTTTGAAAATTTACAGTAGTTCCTCGCCATTTCACACTTCACCACAGTAGGTATTTTCTTAATGCATATTGTACAATTTTTTGGGTCCAAAAGTAAGTACCTTCATGCAAGAAAATGGCTAAATAAACTACAAATATAAATACTACAGTAGTATTGGCCACCAGAGGAGACCAAACTAAGAAGAGTGCACTGTTCAGTATTGTGGCCACTGGTTGGCTCAGGCTCAGCAGCATTACTATGTTGGATTAAAGGCCTACTGAAATGCGATTTTCTTATTTAAACGGGTATAGCAGGTCCATTCTATGTGTCATACTTGATCATTTCGCGATATTGCCATATTTTTGCTGAAAGGATTTAGTAGAGAACATCGACGATAAAGTTCGCAACTTTTGGTCGCTGATAAAAGAGCCTTGCCTGTACCGGAAGTAGCAGACGAGTAGCGTGACGTCACAGGTTGTGGAGCTCCTCACATCTGCACATTGTTTACAATCATGGCCACCAGCAGCGAGAGCGATTTGGACCGATAAAGCGACGATTTCCCCATTAATTTGAGCGAGGCTGAAAGATTCGTGGATGAGGAAAGTGAGAGTGAAGGACTAGAGGGCAGTGGTAGCGATTCAGATAGGGAAGATGCTGTAAGGGGCGGGTGGGACCTGATATTCAGCTGGGAATGACTAAAACAGTAAATAAACACAAGACATATATATACTCTATTAGCCACAACACAACCAGGCTTATATTTAATATGCCACAAATTAATCCCGCATAACAAACACCTCGCCCCTCCCGTCCATATAACCCGCCAATACAACTCAAACACCTGCACAACACACTCAATCCCACAGCCCAAAGTACCGTTCACCTCCCCAAAGTTCATACAGCACATATATTTCCCCAAAGTCCCCAAAGTTACGTACGTGACATGCACATAGCGGCACGCACGTACGGGCAAGCGATCAAATGTTTGGAAGCCGCAGCTGCATGCGTACTCACGGTACCGTGTCTGCGTATCCAACTCAAAGTCCTCCTGGTAAGAGTCTCTGTTGTCCCAGTTCTCCACAGGCCAATGGTAAAGCTTGACTGTCATCTTCCGGGAATGTAAACAATGAAACACCGGCTGTGTTTGTGTTGCTGCAGCCGCCCGCAATACACCGCTTCCCACCTACAGCTTTCTTCTTTGCTGTCTCCATTGTTCATTGAACAAATTGTCAAAGATTCACGAACACAGATGTCCAGAATACTGTGGAATTTTGCGATGAAAACAGACGACTTAATAGCTGGCCACCATGCTGTCCCAAAATGTCCTCCACAATCCGTGACGTCACGCACTGACGTCATCATACCGAGACGTTTTCAGCAGGATGTTTCGCGCAAAATTTAAAATTGCACTTTAGTAAGCAAACCCGGCCGTATTGGCATGTGTTGCAATGTTAAGATTTCATCATTGATATATAAACTATCAGACTGCGTGGTCGGTAGTAGTGGGTTTCAGTAGGCCTTTCACAATATTATGTCAGACCCACTCGACATCCATTGCATTCGGTCTCCCCTAGAGGGGGGGGGGTTACCCACATATGCGGTCCTCTCCAAGGTTTCTCATAGTCATTCACATCGACGTCCCACTGGGGTGAGTTTTTCCTTGCCCTTTTGTGGGCTTTGTACCGAGGATGTCGTTGTGGCTTGTGCAGCCCTTTGAGACACTTGTGATTTAGGGCTATATAGATAAACATTGATTGATTGATTTAAGAGAGTGCAAAAGCAACTGAAGTATGTTGTTTCATGTCTAAAGGGCTCGCATAATGTCGAAAAACATATTTAGAAGTTTAACAGTGTTACATTGTTGAAATATACAGTACAGGCCAAAAGTTTGAACACACTTTCTCCTCATTCAATGCGTTTTCTTTATTTCCATGACTATTTACATTGTAGATTGTCACTGAAGGCATCAAAACTATGACATCTGTGAAGTGAAAACCCTTTCTGGTGAATACCTCCTTGAAGCTCATCGAGAGAATGTCAAGAAGAAAAAGTAATCAGAACAAAGGGTGGCTATTTTGAAGAAACTAGAATATAAAACATCAATCATACAATCAATGTTTATTTATATAGCCCTAAATCACAAGTGTCTCAAAGGGCTGCACAAGCCCCCCCCCCCCAGGGGAGACCGAAAGAAATGGATGTCGAGTGGGTCTGACATAATATTGTGAAAGTCCAGTCCATAGTGGATCTAACATAATAGTGAGAGTCCAGTCCATAGTGGTGCCAGCAGGAAACCATCCCGAGCGGTGGCGGGTCAGCAGCGCAGAGATGTCCCCAACCGATGCACAGGTTTTGTTAAATACATAACTCCACGTGTTCATTCATAGTTTTGATGCCTTAAGTGACAATCTACAATGTAAATAGTCATGAAAATAAAGAAAACGCATTGAATGAGGTGTGTCCAAACTTTTGGCCTGTACTGTACATCTTGAAGTCGTCACCGCTATTTTTTCCCAGACACAGTCGAAAATAAAGCTCATGAACATTAGAATCACTTATTCACAACATTAGAAACACCTGCACGCTGGATGATCAAGTCCCTCAGCAAAAAAAATGATGTCACTGCATGTTGCACATCTGTGCTACTTTTGGCATGCTCAGGTTATATGAAAATGATACTACCTTTTTTTTTGTGTTTTTTCATAGCCATAAGCAGAGTGAGAGGAGGTCCTCTTCCCTCAGACTGAGAGCTTTACTTAAAGTCTAAATGAGTGCTTTTACCTCACGGTGATGTCACAACCATACTTGCCAACCCTCCCGAATTTTCCGGGAGACTCCCGAAATTCAGCGCCTTTCCCGAAAACCTCCCGGGACAAATATTCTCCCGAAAATCTCCTGATTTTCAGCCGGAGCTGGAGGCTACGCCCCCTCCAGCTCCGCCTGAAAATCTGGAAATTTTCGGGAGAATTAAAAAAAAGGCTGTCCTCACTCAGGTCCGCATGGAGCTGGAGGAGGCGTGGCCTCCAGCTCCATGCAGACCTGAGTGAGGACAGCCTTTTTTTATGACGGGAGGACAACAGGGTGACAAGAACTAAATCATCCAGACTAGAGATAAATTGTATTATTATGTTTATCCTACCTAAAAATAAATATATTTATTAATTTAAAAAAACAAAACTAAATACATTTTTACTATATTTTGCTAAAAACATCAAAATTAGTTGTATTTTTATTTGTATTTTTTCTGACTCCTTATTACATCCAGCCATAGAATTATACATTAAAATAAACTTATATGAAATAATTAATTTTAAATGATCATAATAATTTATTTAAAATGACCATATTTACCGTATTTTCCGCACCATAAGGCGCCCTGGGTTATAAGCCGCGCCTTCAATGAACGGCATATTTCAAAACTTTGTCCACCTATAAGCCGCCCCGTGTTGTAAGCCGCATCTAACTGCGCTAAAGGAATGTCAAAAAAACAGTCAGATAGGTCAGTCAAACTTTAATAATATATTAAAAACCAGCGTGATGTGGGCGCGCACGGAGTCGTATATCAACATGGACAGAGCTGCGTGAAAAAAGCCACCCGGCCTCTTCGCGTAAACTTAAACTTACCTTAACCACTCGCTCATCTTTTCTTCATCCATCCCTTCGAGTTAGCTTTTATGATTACGCCGGCTGGAAAGGTCTCTTTTGGCAAGGTCTTCCTTTTGAATATCACCATGGGTGGAAGTTTCTGGCCATTAGCATGGCAAGCTAGAACCACAGTGAAGGATGACTTCTCATTCCCTGTGGTGCGAATATTCACCGTACGTGCTCCCGTTGTATCCACAGTGCGGTTCACAGGAATATCAGTTGCTGTGAAATAGTAATCCGTGTGCGGATGGAGAGATTGCGTCTTTTCATGAACCGGATCCTTGTCGCTTAGTAGGAGCCATTTTGTGGTCTTTACAGATGTAAACACACAAAGGAAATGAAACGTACGCTAATATCCGCGCGCTTTTTCTTCTTCTACGCGGGCGGGTGGTTGCTTACAGTAGAAGAAGAAGCGCTTCCTGTTCTATGGGGGCGGGTGCTTACCTTGGCGGTTGCTTGCGTAGAAGAAGAAGCGCTTCCTGTTCTACCGGGAAAAAAGATGGCGGCTGTTTACCGAAGTTGCGAGACCGAAACTTTATGAAAATGAATCTTAATATTTATCCATATATAAAGCGCACCGGGTTATAAGGCGCACTGTCAGCTTTTGAGAAAATTTGTGGTTTTTAGGTGCGCCTTATAGTGCGGAAAATACGGTAATTATTAAAATAATTGCTTGTTTATCAACAACTTTAGCATTTTATTCATTACATTTTGAAGCTCGCAGAAGCCAAGTTATGTTATATTCCTTAAAATTTATTTATGCAAGTTTGAAGTATCAATTATCTAAACACAGTTTTGTTGGCATATTTTCAGGATGTATATATGTATGTATGTATGTATGTATGTATGTATGTGTGTGTGTGTGTGTATATATATATATATATATATATATATATATATATAATGTGTGTGTGTGTGTGTGTGTGTGTGTGTATATATATATATGTATATATAATGTGTATATGTATGAAATACTTGACTTGGTGAATTCTAGCTGTCAATATACACCTCCCCTCTTAACCACGCCCACGACCACGCCCCCCACCCCCACCTCCCGAAATCGGAGGTCTCAAGGTTGGCAAGTATGGTCACAACATAGCCATATTGACAGGAGAGGCATCCAATACATGCATGAATGTTATGATTTGACGCTTCGGCATTGTTTAACTCAAGTTTCCAACTTTGTATCATAAGTCAGAAATGACCAAATTCATCATAGGTCCCCTTTAAGTTTTGTTGCAGTCCGTGAATATGACATTGTCCTCAATGCAACTAGGTGATGCGCACAGGGAACAACCAGCGCCCTCTTACACCCGGTCAAGGCCAACAGAGCCAGCAGGAATCTTTGGCTGCTGCAAACACTGCATTGGCGTATACAGGAATGCCCGGTTTGTGTATGACTTCATATGACCATCTCTGGCAGTCTTGTTGCTGTCGTATTTGCTGACCTATTAGTACCATTATCGTTTCAGGTTATCAGGTGTTGGCCCCCGCTGCTTACTATGACCAGACTGGGGCTTTGGTGATGGGCCCAGGTGCCCGAACTGGCCTGAGCGGGCCAGTTCGTTTAGTCCAGACACCTCTCCTCATTAATCCTGCAGCAGCACAGGCGGGTAAGTACGTAGAGAGCATAGCCAATACAGTTGGGGTCAGAAGTTTACATTCACATTAGGGCTGCACGATTTTGAGAAAAACCTAATTGCAATTTTTCTCTGTAAAATTGCTATTGCAAATCAATTTTGCAGTTCTTATATTTTAGACATATAAAGAGTGAAGTTACTTTTAGCCTGTCAGTCAACATATCCTTGTCTCAAGGTGCCACACATTAGAACGATATGCACTGATTTACTTAGAAAAATATTTGGCTTAATGCAGACAGACTCAGAGCTTTTGTCTACATCAGGCTTGGGCAATTATTTTGACAAATTTAGAGAAAAAAATTGTTTGGGGGGGCCGGTATGTCTGATTTTTAGGAACACTAATACAAAACCTCACAATAATGTCTGATTGAAAGCTAAAAAAAGTTATGACAGACCGACTTAGAAAATGGAATGGAATTTTAAGTTTTTTACTGAATGAGACACCCAGAATGTACATGAAAATAAGGAATGTGGGATTTACAATATTAACTATGAATGATAAAACACTGAATATTGACAACTTATGAACGTCACATCGACATATTTTACAATCAAGCAAAATGCAACAAAAATGAAACAAACACAGCGAAAAAATTCACGCGAAGGGTAAAAAAACCCTACCTACAATCTGATACATCTGATATATCACTATGCTTTAGAACTTTGCTGTAAAAATCTCCTTCCGCGTCTGTCCCTGATAACCGCATTTCAGGCTGACACTGTGTAAACACTCTGTGGAAACGCTCCCCACCTACACTGCTTGGTGCCTTGTCTGAGCTGCTGTAATTTTTGGATTACCATAGTAACTAATTAGATTACCATAGTAACTAATTAGATTACCATAGTAACTAGTTTACCATGCAAATGCGCAGATTCCAACCATTGAAATACCTTGTATAGTTCAAGACCTACAGTAATTAGAAAACATCACTGCACATCATAATGGCAGCTACACTTTCCATCTTAAATATCTAAAAAAATTATTTGGGAATGTCCGGCAGGCCAGATTCAAAAACTCAACAGGCCGCATGCAGCCTCCGGGCCTTAATTTGCCAAGGTCTGGTCTACATCATGCTTTTAAACTGAAGAAGTAGTTGATGCAAATTATACAGTGTGTATAATTTAAAGTAATCATATAATAATGCAAGTAACCATTTAAAAGGATGTCAATTTTTATTTCTCATTACTTTAGAATTGGTTATCATTGTACTGTAATTGGAGGGTAAGTTGTAGTTCCATCCATCCATTTTCTACTGCTTGTCCCGTTCGGGGTCGCGGGGGGTGCTGGAGCCAGCTGCATTCGGGCGGAAGGCGGGGTACACCCTGGACAAGTCGCCATCTCATCGCAGGGCCAACACAGATAGACAGACAACATTCACACCCTAGGGCCAATTTAGTGTTGCCAATCAACCTATCCCCAGGTGCATGTCTTTGGCGGTGGGAGGAAGCCAGAGTACCCGGAGGGAACCTACGCAGTCACAGGGAGAACATGCAAACTCCACACAGAAAGATCCCGAGCCCGGGATTGAACTCACGACTACTCAGGACCTTCGTATTGTGAGGCACATGCACTGCCACCGTGCTGCCCTATAACACAGTTTATTGAAGAAATATTAATATTTATTCCATGTTTTTTTTGGGTCCCCCATGACATGTGGCACCTGTCTACCCTAACGCACGTCACGAAAAGCGTAAGATTGCACGATAAAACAGTTTTCACACCTGACGAACATGAAAATAAAACGAGTACAAATAAGTTATCTAAATACACAAAAAATAAAATGAACTCATCATTGTAAGCAAAACGTTAATTTAAATAAATATTGAAAGGAATATTTACAAGGTCGGACGTTATCTTTTTGTTTATTGCCATCACGCGATCCCCGCATTTTTGTTCGTCCGTGTTGACGGGCACGTATTTCCCATCCAATCCCAAGATGAAATACTCCCACAAACGGGTATTTGGCTTTGTAATTCTATCTTTTGCCTGCTCATTTTTGTTACATTGCGGCACTTTTCACAGGTGAGGACGGAGGGTTTCTCTGCTTTCTGCTGTCCGTCCACCAACACAAAGATTGAGACTGACTGAAAAGAGGGCTCACTCACGTTGGGTTAATTCTACAGTTAAATGCATGCGCTCAGGTGCTGAGAGGTATGCACTGAGTTAGACGGCTTTCTCCCTGTTTAAAGTGAGAGACGAAGAAAAGCAAGGCTCAACTATTCTGATTGCCGAACATGTATGTCACTCAAATGCTGGTGACGGCAAAGGGGGAAATAAAACTCCACCTCTTGCGATTATTTATTGCATTAATTAAAACCTTCATGTCGATTAATCGTGCAGCCCTAATACACTTATCATAACACAGTTGGTTTCAGAAGTTTAGACACACTTATTGACATCAAGTGTCATGTTGATTTGGGACCCGTACAACCAAACATTTGTAGGTACAGTAGATACTTTATTGACCAATAAGAGAGTAACAAGTACCTACCAAACCAGTCTGTTTGCCCCCAAAAAATTCCTTGGAATAGAGTGCCCAATCAAAAAATCCCACATGTGGATGATGCAGTCTCTGAGCTTTTTTTCCCCGAATTAAATACAGCCGCAATATAATGCTCCATGAGGCCAAAGAAAGTTGCACTTTGATAAAGGTGAGAAACACAATCAATCAATGTTTATTTATATAGCCCCAAATCACAAGTGTCTCAAAGGGCTGCACAAGCCACAACAACATCCTTGGTTCAGAGCCCACATAAGGGCAAGGAAAAACTCACAGCCCAGTGGGATGTCTATGAATGACTATGAGAAACCTTGGAGAGGACCGCAGATGTGGGTGACCCCCCCCCCACCCCCCCTTAGGGGAGACCGGATGCAATGGACGTCGAGTGGGTCTAGCATAATATTGTGAAAGTCCAGTCCATAGTGGATCTAACATAATAGTGAGAGTCCAGTCCATAGTGGGGCCAGCAGGAAACCATCCCGAGCGGAGACGGGTCAGCAGCGCAGAGATGTCCCCAACCAATGCACAGGCGAGCGGTCCAGCCCGGGTCCCGACTCTAGACAGCCAGCACTTCATCCATGGCCACTGGACCTGTGCACACCCTTCCACAAGGGAGAGGGGGGCAGAAAAGAAAAGAAACGGCAGATCAACTGGTTTAAAAGGGGGGGTCTATTTAAAGGCTAGAGTATACAAATGAGTTTTAAGATGGGACTTAAATGCTTCTACTGAGGTAGCATCTCTAACTGTTACCGGGAGGGCATTCCATAGTACTGGAGCCCGAATAGAAAACGCTCTGGAGCCCGCAGACTTTTTTTGGGCTCTGGGAATCACTAATAAGCCGGAGTTCTTTGAACGCAGATTTCTTGCCGGGACATATGGTACAATACAATCGGCAAGATAGGATGGAGCTAGACCGTGTAGTATTTTATATATAAGTGGTAAAACCTTAAAGTCACATCTTAAGTGCACAGGAAGCCAGTGCAGGTGAGCCAGTATAGGCGTAATATGATCAAACTTTCTTGTTCTTGTCAAAAGTCTAGCAGCCGCATTTTGTACCAACTGTAATCTTTTAATGCTAGACATAGGGAGACCTGAAAATAATACGTTGCAGTAATCGAGACGAGACGTAACGAACGCATGAATAATGATCTCAGCGTCGCTAGTGGACAAAATGGAACGAATTTTAGCGATATTACGGAGATGAAATAAGGCCGTTTTAGTAACACTCTTAATGTGTGACTCAAACGAGAGAGTTGGGTCGAAGATAATACCCAGATTCTTTACCGAGTCGCTTTGTGTAATTGTTTGGTTGTCAAATGTTAAGGTGGTATTATTAAATTATTATTAGGTGTCGGTGTCTAGCAGGACCGATAATCAGCATTTCCGTTTTCTTGGCGTTGAGTTGCAAGAAGTTAGCATTGTTAACCAGTGTTTAATTTCATTAAGACACAATCAAATTTAAAAAAACTCGCAGCAAACAACAATGGTAACGCTAGTCTTTGCTCATCGCCGTCTTCGCCAACAAGAGTTTTCAGTAAAGGTAAAAGTGATAACCGTTTATCCATTTAATTTCTCATTTATATGTATTTTGCATTGTTTTATGCATGTCAAACTATGATCATTCTTTATAAAATGTGTTTTGTAGGGCTGTCAAAAACAATAACGCACGTGTATAATCACAAAAAATCACGTATGTACGGAGATTAATCACGCTGTTCATTTTAAGTGTGCATGCTCCTTTACTGCGGATGGTTGGCACGGGTTGTTATACAGTCAGTGATCAGGGCAATGCACACGTCAGTGCAAAGATGAGTGAAGAGACTTACTGGTGTGCTCGCTGGCAAGTTCTACTTCAAAATAAACAAGATTGGACTCAAGATTAAATAGTTAGCAAGGTTTTTTTTTGTAAATAAATGACGGGCATCCAAGTAAAACATTTAAAAAATGTTCCTGTGTAAATAAATTGGACAATAGACTTAGACAAACTTTAATGATTCACAAGGGAAATTGTTCCACACTGTAGCTCAGTTACAAAGGATGGAAAGCATAATGAACACAAGGGCACAAAAAGAGGGCGAAAACCGAAGTAGACTAAAAATGTACCATAGTAGCAATATAAAATGTAACATATATGTAATATTTACATATTACATATACATTATATAACATATACCCATATATTATATTTTTTATATAATATATCATCGGCGGTCACTCGAACGAGTATGCCGATCCTCCTGGTTTATGGAGGATGCCTGTGCATGACTTAGTTTAACGTGGGGAGACTGGTGCACAGACAGTCACCACACGATCCTTGACAGAATCGGGTCAGGGTCCAGTGGCATGGAGTCCAAGACAACAGGGGACCCTTTTCTGCTGCAGCTGTTGTGGTAGTTTTTAAAATCTACCGTCTTCCGCCTGCTCCGCCGTTGAGGTCTTCACCGTATCCCTGGTTAGGGGGCAGTCAGGTACTAGGCCTTTGCCAAGGGCCACCTGGGGTAACAGTAGTGAAGGGGTTAACCTCCTAGTGCCCCAAGACCCCATAGAGGAGCCTCCACTGCCGGATGCACCTTATTTGCGCTTTACCTTCTCCCCCTTGGTTCTATTTTTAGGACGTACAGTATTGCATTTCATTTTTATGCCGATGATTGCCAGATTTATTTTCCCATGGCATATAATGACACGGTTCAATGTCTTATTGACTGCCTGCAAGACATCAAAGTCTGGCTTTCAGCTAACTTCCTGAGCCTAAATGAAGACAAAACAGAAGTTATGTTGTTCGGTCCAAGTCGCTCTCCCTCCCCCAACGTTGACCTCGGCACTCTGACCCCGTATCTCGGCGACTGTGTCACAAACCTGGGGGTAAAGTCCGACTCAGATTTTAAATTCGAAAAACAAATCAGCAGCGTCGTACAAAAAAGCCTTTATCAATTACGCCAAATAGCGAAAGTGAAACCGCTTCTATCAGGACATGATCTCGAGAAATTAATCCACGCCTTTATCTCGACTCGTCTTGACTACTGCAATGCCCTGTCCGTAGGCATTAGCCAGGCCTCAGAACTCTGCTGCTCGTCTGCTAACACAGACCCGCAGACGTGAGCACATCACCCCTATATTAGCGTCCCTTCACTGGCTCCCTGTGCGTTATCGAATCAATTTTAAACTCCTTTTATTTGTTTTTAAATGTCTAAACAACCTCGCGCCAACCTATCTCTCCGACCTCCTTCAGCCTTACTGCCCCACCCGATCCCTAAGATCAGCCGATCAGCTGCTACTGACGGTCCCTGACACAAGGCTGAAGCTTAGAGGTGACAGAGCTTTCGCCGTTGCTGCTCCCAAGCTCTGGAACGACCTACCTCTGAGTGTTAGACAAGCCTCCTCTCTTCCTGTTTTTAAATCTCTCTTAAAAACATACTTTTATTCCATGGCTTTTAACACTGAGTGATATCCATCCTGCAATGGCGCCCCATAATACACCTGCTGTGAACCTGTTTTTATTTATTCTATTTTATTTATTTATTTTTTATCGTGTTCTGTTTGTGTTGTGTTGTGTTTGCTCGGTACTCATATTATCTTTTAACCTGCCCATTGTACAGCAGATTGGCTACCCCTGTGGTAAATTTTTAAATGTGCTTTATAAATAAAGTTGATTTGATTTGATTTAAAGTCATGCCCAGGACACATATAATATATACAATATATAACAAATCCCAATTACCACGTACAATATTACAGTATATGTAACAGCTGCAGCAAAAAAAAAGACATTTGCATTGAATACTGGGGCCTTTTTTAAGTGAGTTTAAATTATGCAAGGGAGTTATAACCTGTGATTAATCCAAATTCAAAATCGTGATTGGTCTTACTTGAAAAATTAATGATTTAACAGCATTAGTTTTTTTGTTAATAGTTGTCTTTGGAACAGATTAATTGGATTTGCATAATTTCTTGGGGGGGAAATTGCTTTGGTTTTTGCTGGACCTTTTTTGAACAAAAACTGAGGTGCCACTACATATACTTATATTTACCTTTCATTAAGTAGTGCTGAAAGGTGCCAGACTTCCAACTTGACAAGTCCAAAACCAATTCAGGATTAACTACAGCAGGTGGTTTCTTTCTCGCAGCATCAAATAATTAGTTTGAGCGCAGTCATTGAATCGCCCTCCAAGGGGTCCAAAATTCATTCATGGGCAGGATGAGTGCATGTAAACTTCTTGCTGCAAGTGTATATGGTTGCATGCTTAATGTAACCACTTCACCAAGCCACAATCCGTCTACTTACACCAAATGTTTTAAAGAGAACAGCGTTCAGACAAGTTGGCCCTTTTATGGTAGGACTTTTCTGCAAGAGCGAGCAGAAGCTTTGTAATAATCAGACTGTAAAAAGCAACGCAGATTATGTAACACGTATATGTCTTGGTCCACATTTCTTGTTACAGCTGTGGCTACTACAGAGTGGTGAAGGCAGTGTGACCATTACAAAGCAGTTAGCCTACGGCACATGCTGTTACAGAAAATTCTCACCTGTCTTGTTTTACTTTGGGTGTTTCTCCTTGTAAGAAGGTGTGGTGCCATTTGAGCTGGAGCAACATTTGCTCTTGCGTTTGTTTGAAAATGAATATGTTCAATTCTTCACAAAGCAGCCTCACGTACAACATAATTGTGTCAAATTAATGGCCACACTTTTTCCCTCTTTGCCATGGCTCCTCACCCATCCATCCCCAGCAGCTGCGGTGTCGGCGTCAGGTTCCGGCAACAATATGTCAGGCCCCCCAGCCAACGGCTTGTACCGCTCAATGCCTCAACCCCAACCTCAGCAGCAGCAGCAGCAGGCTCCCCCGCAGAGCAGCGGCATGCCCTCGAGTTCTTTCTACGGGTCTGGATCGGTCTCTCTCGCCAACACCTCTCAGAGCAGCTCATTGTTCTCCCACACCTCTGCTGCACCTCCGCTCCAGACCTCCTCCCTGGGCTTCAGCAGCCCTGGCAACTCGATCGGCGTGGGCCTGGCCTCTGCTCTCGGAGGTTTTGGATCCTCAGGTCAGTGGCGAAAACCACAAGTAGTTTCCAATAATTATGTATGTGATGCTTATTATCTACTCTTATTTATTTTCTTGCTGCAGTATCCAGCTCTACCAGTAACAGCGTGTCTCGCAGGGACTCCCTGCTGACAAGCTCCGATCTTTACAAACGCGGAAACAGCAGTTTAACGCCCATCGGGCAGCCTTTTTACAACAGCCTGGGTTACTCCTCCTCACCCAGCCCGATTGGGCTCACCTCCGGCCACTCACCACTCACTCCTCCACCTTCACTGGCCTCCTCTCATGGATCCTCCACCAGTCTTCACTTAGGTGAGAACCACTTCCAGTATGTTCCGCTATGCAATGGTTCTGTGCAGTGATGGGCAAGCTACTTGGAAAATGTAATAAGCTAAGCTACTTCTTACTCCCGCTTTAAATGTAGCTCAGTTAAAGTGGAAGCTAATCCACAAAGAACTGTAGCAAGCTACATGGCAAAAGTAGCTTATATATATTATTAGCTTATATATATTATATATATATATATATATATATATATATATATATATATATATATGTATATATATGTATATATGTATATATATGTATATATATATATATATAATAAACAGTCAAGAAAATAAGTATTTGAACACCCTGCTATTTTGCAAGTTCTCCCACTTAGAAATCATGGAGGGGTCTGAAATTTTCACGGTAGGTGCATGTCCACTGTATGAGAGATAACCTAAAAAGAGAAATCCAGAAATCACAATCTATGATTTTTTAACAATTTATTCGTGTGATACAGCTGAAAATAAGTATTTGAACACCTGTCTATCAGCTAGAATTCTGACCCTCAAAGACCTGTTAGTCCGCCTTTAAAAGTCCTCCTCAACTCCACTGTATTATCCTGAATCAGATGCACCTGTGTGAGGTCGTTAGCGGCATAAATACACCTGTCCACCCCATACAATCAGTAAGACCCAAACATTCAGCATGGCTAAGAGCAAAGAGCTGTCCAAAGACACCAGAGACACAATTGTACAACTCCACAAGGATGGAAAGGGCTACGGAGAAATTGCCAAGCAGCTTGGTGAAAAAAGGTCCACTGTTGGAGCAATCATTAGAAAATGGAAGAAGCTAAACATGACGGTCAATCTCAATCGGAGTGGAGCCCAATGCAAGATATCGCCTCGTGGGGTCTCAATGATGCTAATAAAGGTGAGGAATCAGCCCAGGACTACACGGCAGGACTTGGTCAATGACCTAAAAAGAGCTGGGACCACTGTTTCCATGGTCACTGTTGGTAATACACTAAGACGTCATGCTTTGAAATCATGCATGGCACGGAAGGTTCCCCTGCTTAAACCAGCACATGTTAAGGCCCGTCTTAAGTTTGCCAATGACCATTTGGATGATCCAGAGGAGTCATGGGAGAAAGTTTTGTGGACAGATGAGACCAAAATTGACCTTTTTGGTCATAATTCCACTGTGCGTGTTTGGAGGAAGAAGAATGATGCGTAGCATCCTAAGAACACCATCCCTACTGCGAAGCATGGGGGTGGTAACATCATGCTTTAGGGGTGTTTTTCTGCTCATGGGACAGGACGACTGTACTGTATTAAGGAGAGGATGACTGCAGCCATGTATTGTGAGATTTTGGCCAAAAACCTCCTTCCCTCAGTCAGATCATTGAAGATGAGTCATGGCTGGATCTTCCAACATGACAATGACCCAAAGCACACAGCCAGGAAAACCAAGAAGTGGCTTTGTAAGAACCATATCAAGGTTCTGGAGTGGCCTAGCCAGTCTCCAGACCTAAATCCAATTGAAAATCTTTGGAGGGAGCTGAAAGTCTGTGTTACTCAGCGACAGCCCAGAAACCTGACTGATCTAGAGAAGATCTGTGTGGAGGAGTGGGCCAAAATCCCTCCTGTAGTCTGTGCAAACCTGGTGAAGAACTACAGGAAACGTTTGAACTCTGTAATTGCAAACAAAGGCTACTCTACCAAATATTAATGTTGGTGTTCAAATACTTATTTTCACCTGTATCACACAAATAAATTGTTAAAAAATCTTAGATTGAGATTTCTGGATTTTTCTTTTTAGGTTATTTCTCATACAGTGGACATGCACCTACTATGAAAATTTCAGACCCCTCCATGATTTCTAAGTGGGAGAACTTGCAAAATAGCAGGGTGTTCAAATACTTATTTTCTTGACTGTGTATATATATATATATATATATATATATATATATACAGTTATGTTCATAATAATAGCAGTGTGTTTAAAAAAGTGAGTAAACCTCAAAATTCTTCAAATAAATTGTATTTTAATGAACACAAATGCATTGGGGACACTGCACATTCTATTTCAAAGCCAGAAAATTGGAAAAAGGTAATTGAATTTGATAATATTTTACAGAAAGTCAATAAATATAAAACAAAAAAATAGCAGTGCTGACATCTTTCTTTACAAAACTCAAATGTACTGTATAAACTAAGAAAGGCTTGCATATTCAACTTTCTTGAGAATCATGAACTAATATTTAGTTGCATAACCATGGTTTATGATAACTGCTTCACATCTGTGGCACATGGAGTCGACCAACTTCTGGCACCGGTCAACAGTTATTGCAGCCCAGGACAATTGTACTACGTTCCACATTTCCTCTGCATTTTGTGGTTTTGCCTCATGAACGGCATTTTTCATGTCAGCCCACAAGTTTTCAATGGGATTAAGGTCCGGGGATTGTGCTGGCCACTCCATTACTTGAATTCTGTGTGTCTGAAACCATGATTTTGCTCGCTTGCTGGTGTGTTTGGGGTCATAGTCTTGTTGAAACACCCATTTCAAGGGCATTTCCTCTTCAGCATAAAGCAACATGACTTCTTCCAGTATTCTGATGTAGTCAAACTGATCCATGATCCCTGGTATGCGATGAATAGGACCAACACCATAGTACGAGAAACATCCCTATATCATGATGCTTGCACCACCATGCTTCACCGTCTTCACTGTGTACTGTGGATTGAATTCAGTGTTTGCAGGACGTCTGACAAACTGTCTGTGGCCCTTAGACCCAAAAAGAACAATCGTACTCTCATCAGTCCACAAAATATTACGCCATTTCTTGTTAGGCCAGTCAATGTGTTCTTTGGCAAATTGTAACCGCTTCAGCACATGTCTTTTTTTTTAACAATGGGACTTTGCGGGGGCTTCTTGCTGGTAGCTTGGCTACACATAGACGTGGTCTGATTGTTCCAGTACTCACAGGCAATCTTAGATCTTTTTTCATCCTCCTGGAGCTGATCATTGGCTGAGCCTTTGCCATTTTGGTTATTCTCCGATCCATTCGAATAGTCGTTTTTCTTTTTCTGCCTCCCCTTTCTAGTTTTGGCTGACATTTTAAAGCTTTTGATATCATTTTAGCTGAACAGCCTGTCATTTTCTGCACTTCTTTATAGGTTTTCCCCTCTTTTATTAATTTCTTAATCAAAGAACGCTCTTCTTCTGAACAGTGTCTGGAACGACCCATTTTCAAGGACAAATGCACAGCCAGCATATGCAGCGTCAGTTGCCTTGATCCTTGAATAAGGGCCACCTGTTTAACACCTTTTGTTTTTCACATAATCAATGACATCACTAATGGAACTCAGCACTGCTATTTTTTTTGAACACGGCCTTTTCAGTAAATGATTCAGTTTCACAGAATCAGCAGCATGCATGTCATGCCTGTTGGGTCTGTTGGTTTTCTATACCTTTACTAAACCTTCTAGAAACTTACTTGCAGTGTAGAAGTTCGAATTCTAACAAAAACAGTGATTTATCTTGCTAGTGATGTGGGACTGCTATCATTTTGAACACAACTGTATATATATATGTGTGTGTGTGTGTGTGTGTGTATGTATATATATATATATATATATATATATATATATATATATATATATATATATATATATAGGGTGCAACGGTACGTGTATTTGTATTGAACCGTTTCGGTACGGGGGGTTCGGTTCGGAGGTGTACCGAACGAGTTTCCACACGGACGTATTAAGTAGCGCACCGCACGTTGTGTAAACAATGCACACTGAGGCACAACACACGGCATGCTAGCAACGACCGGGCTACTACAACATGTAAAAGCCAGAGCTGGAAGACCCTCCTGCCTCGTAAAGATCTCCCGTTTGGGAACATTTCGGCTTCGCGGTGCGACAAAACAATGGATAACATGGCTTCAACGAAGAGAAAGACGAACAAACACAGCTCCCCACCGCAATCGAGCAGCTGTTCCTCGGTGAGTCAGGCAGGGCTAAAGCAATAACAAATGTTTTTATAGCAGCAGATTTAAGACCATATTGCATTAAAAACTAGATTTTGACCCACTTCTATGGTGGAAGAACAATGAGCTCATATATCCTCTTACTGCCAAGTTAGCCAGGGACTACCTCGCCATACCTGCTACCTCCGTGCCCGGTGAAAGGGTATTTTCCACAGCTGGAGACATTGTAACTGCAAGCAGGTCTGCTCTTTCTGCAGACAATGTGGATAAAATGATTTTTCTGGCAAAAAACATGACAATTGAGTGAAAGTCACCAGAGTTAAAGGCTGGAGGGGGGGGGGAAATCAATCTGAGGGTGAATTGACTTGAAACTGTTTAATGTTGCACTTTTTGTATGTAGAAGAAACGTTTTGTCATTTTATTTAATCTGAGCAACAACTTGAAGCAGTTTAATGTTGCACTTTATATGTGGAAATGTTGCACTTTATATCTAGAAAGGTTTTGTTAAGAAACCAATTCTGAGCCTTATCTTATTTAGTTTTTATTTTATATATGTTGACTGCATTAACCCTGGCAATCAACCCTGTGTGTATCTGTATGTTATTGTTATGTTAAAAGGATAAAGCCATTGTTTACAAATTTTGGTAAATAAATAACCAGAAAATTTATATTTTGTTGTTTTCTAACTGTACCGAAAATTAACCGAACCGTGACCTCTAAACCGAGGTACGTACCGAACCGAAATTTTTGTGTACCGTTACATCCTTAATAGATACATATATATAGATGTACAGTACAGGCCAAACTTTTGAACGCACCTCCTCATTCAATGCGTTTTCTTTGTTTTCATGACTATTCACATTGTAGATTGTCACTGGAGGCATCGAAACTATGAATGAACACATAAGGAGTTATGTACTTAACAAAAAAAGGTGAAATAACTGAAAACATGCTTTGTATTCGAGTTTCTTCAAAATAGCCACCCTTTTCTCTGATTACCGGTACTGCTTTGCACACTATTGGCATTCTCTCGATGAGCTTCAAGCACGCCTGTGAAGTGAAAACCATTTCAGGTGACAATCAATCAATCAATGTATATTTATATAGCCCTAAATCACAAGTGTCTCAAAGGGTTGCACAAGGCACGACGACATCCTCGGTTCAGAGCCCACATAAGGGCAAGGAAAAACTCACAACCCAGTGGGATGTCAATGTGAATGACTATGAGAAACATTGGAGAGGACCGCAGATGTGGGTGACACCCCCTCCCTCTCTAGGGGAGACCGGATGCAATGGACGTCGAGTGGGTCTAGCATAATATTGTGAAAGTCCAGTCCATAGTGGATCTAACTAGTAGTGAGAGTCCAGTCCATAGTGGGGCCAGCAGGAAACATCCCTCCACAAGGGAGAGGGGGGCAGAGGAGAAAAGAAAAGAAACGGCAGATCAACTGGTCTAAAAAGGGGGTCTATTTAAAGGCTAGAGTATACAAATTAGTTTTAAGATGGGACTTAAATGACTACCTCTTGAAGCTCATCGAGAGAATGCCAAGAGTGTGCAAAGCCGTAATCAGAGCAAAGGGTGGCTATTTTGAAGAAAATAGAATATTAAACATGTTTTCGGTTATTTCGCCTTTTTTGTTAAGTACATACCGTATTTTTCGGAGTATAAGTCGCACCGGAGTATAAGTCGCACCTGCCGAAAATGCATAGTAAAGAAGGAAAAAAAGTCGCACTGGAGTCCGGCCAAACTATGAAAAAAACTGCGACTTATAGTCTGAAAAATACGGTAACTCCACATGTGTTCATTCATAGCTACAATGTAAATAGTCATGAAAATAAAGAAAACGCATTGAATGAGAAGGTGTGTCCAAACTTTTGGCCTGTACTGTATATATAGATCTCAACTTAGGACCTGATTTACTAAGATGTAAATACCACGCACTAAGTAGCGTGTGCAATCTATAAAATAGCGTGTACTATTAGTGGGCGTGTTGCGTGCGATCTACTAAGACTGCGTGTGTAATTGAATAGTGGTGCAGACCGCCCTATTTAAATGAGAATTTTGCGTGTACTATACGGGGCATCACCACAGTAATAATTTTCTGCATATTCATGTTATCATGCTCCTACCTGTGGCATTTTCCTATGTTTTCAAAAAAGCAGGAGACATTTTTTTTTCTTTTTTCTTTTTACCGCTGAAGGTGCATGGGAGATGCTGCATCTATGTGCTCAAGAGGCCAAAATGCATACTTCAAGAAGTTTTTACCATATATAATATGTTAGTGTATATATATTACTATGTAAAAAAATTAACATCATTAAAAAATACTAAAGGACACCACCGCATCAATTGAGTAGCCAATCACAGGACGCGTGTTAATGTCCCGTTCAACGTGAGGCCAGCTCGAAGGCCTTACTGACAACTCGTGATCTGATTGGCTATCATAATTGTCTGTCAACTGTTTGTGTCCGTTCACTTACAGTGCATAGACTCATGCATTGTTGATTCTGAAGGCCTCGGGCAGATTTCGTACAGCATGGCAACATAAGCTAGCTGTATTCTGATTGGATACAAACCTAAAAACAACAGCACTGGAAAGAGCATAATATGACATGAAGAGAATATGAATACTTTTAGATATTTAGGGAAAGTAAATTAAAAAATAAGTTTTTTCTTTAATTATGATCATGATTTCTGGTTATGTTAGGCCAGCAGAGAAGGCCCACCACTGCCTTATCCCATTGTGACTCATCATATATAAACCAACCAATTCTCATATATTTTCTTCATATTTTTTGTTTTCTTCTCTCATGGATTATCACTCTATTTTCTCTCTGTGTAGCGTTTTGATGGACGCTACCTCACTACATGGTTTAAAAATACATTGCAAAAACTGAAATCTAAGTAAGATTAAATATCTCAAATAAGGGTGATATTTGCTTATTTTCTGTCTGATAAGATAATTCTTCTCACTACGCAGATTTTATGTTAGAGTGTTTTACTTTTAGGGGCGACATAGCTCGGTTGGTAGCGCGGCCGTGCCAGCAATTTGAGGGTTGCAGGTTCGATTCCCGCTTCCGCCATCCTAGTCACTGCCGTTGTGTCCTTGGGCAAGACACTTTACCCACCTGTTCCCAGTGCCACCCACACTGGTTTAAATGTAACTTAGATATTGCGTTTCACTATGAAAAGCGCTATATAAATATAATTAACTTCACTTCACTTGTTTTAAGTGTTTTGGTCTTAAATGATCTCAGTAAGATATTACAGCTTGTTGCTGTGATTTCATGACTTATATTGAGTAAAACATGCTTGAAACTAGAACATTAACTGTTGCAAAGCTGTGTTATCAACACGCACAAATATAAAAATGCTTTTTTAAAGTAATAATTTCTTACTTCAAGCATGAAAAAAAAAATCATGATTTTGACACAATTGTCTCATAATTAAAACAGATGACAGCCAAATGGACTTTGCTGTTTTATTTTCAATGAAACAATAGAAAATGCGTACTCATAAAGTAGTACAGTTGGCACAGTACAGTAAACGGACAGTTAATATTTAAACATTTAACATGTGACATTTCAAACAATTTTGAAATAGTTCATGCACATTCAGATAAATTCTTCAAAATTACAATAAAAAAATGTTTGGCTGGGGGCCGGGCTGTATATATGTGCACTAATTGACTGAAAGAGCATGCACTTTGCGCGATGATGTCGTGTTATCAATGGGAAAATGCATTTTTAGACCATATGATTTGCCTGAGCGGCTAGTAGACCCCGAGAGTAACAAGCCTTTCCATTAAGAACAATAAATTAGTTTTTAGTATAAGTTTTCTGGTTTCAAGAAATGTAATGCCGAGCGCATATCATTATGTCAAGATAATGGCACTAGCATTTACTTAATGTAAGAATATTTTTCAACATATTGAGCAAAGAGGTCTCTTTTTTTTTTTCTACCATGAAAAGTGCACTTGTTATTAGTGAGAATATACTTATTAGGTATTTTTGGGTTCATTGAGGTTAGCTAATTTTACTTGTTTTGGAAAGTCTTGACAAGCCACATTTTCTTGTTCTATTGGCAGAAAATGTTCCTTATTTCAAATAAAATACCTCTAATTTTTGTAAAAAAAAAATTCTTGTTTTTGACCACTGACTTTTTGCAGTGTAGTTAAGCTACAGGAACTACTACTGGTTCAAAAAGGAGCGACCGCCACGCTACAAGGAAATGTATTAAATCTACGTAGCATAGCTACTTGTTGCCCATCACTGATTTTGTGCTGTGTAATAAATTGGATGTATAGCAAACCTCTAACGTCTGCTAAACGGCTTTCATCATGCAATTCCAGGAGGCTTGACAAATGGCAGCGGGCGTTACATCTCTGCAGCACCTGGAGCCGAAGCAAAGTACCGCAGCACCGGCGGGACGTCCAGTCTATTTAATTCCAGCAGCCAGCTTTTCCCTCCGTCTCGCCCTCGCTACAGCCGGTCTGATGTCATGCCGTCCGGCCGGAGCCGCCTCCTTGAAGACTTCAGGAACAACCGCTTCCCCAACCTTCAACTTCGAGACCTGCCTGGACACATGGTGGAGTTTTCTCAAGACCAGCATGGATCCAGGTTGCTGACATAAGCTTTCGAGTTGACAATGCAGTGCACACGTTTCATCGTCGTTTCCTTTTAGATTTATCCAGCAGAAGTTGGAGAGAGCCAGTCCGGCTGAGAGGCAGATGGTTTTTGGAGAGATTTTGCAAGCAGCTTACCAACTTATGACCGATGTGTTTGGGAACTATGTCATCCAGAAGTTCTTTGAGGTAGGCTGTGCGCACTTAATGATTCTATGTTGGTGTGTTGCCTGGTGGATATGTTAGAGATCTGTTGTGTAGGACTAGATGTTACAATCCCCTAATGCATACTTGAGACACCTATGCGACTTTGTGGGATGGTCAAGTGAGTGAAGGCATCCTCTGGGTTATTAAGTGGGCGCCCCCCTTCCTCAGTGTTTCGCTGATAGGCCCACGACACCTCCAGAGGGTTCAGCAGTGAGTCCCAGCGTCCCAGGATCACTCCCTAGATGCCATCACTCACTTGAAAGCCCAGGTGGAGTCCCTCCGTTTGACCCACAGCCACTGACTCCCCTTTTCAGCGGCTTTTGAGAGGTTTTTCACCGTCTGCCGGTGGGCCTTCCCTCACACTCCCATTTATCTGAGGAGCCTGGATGTTGAGGTGGCCACGGACCCTCTGCAGCCTACTTCCACTGGGCGTACCCTCGCTTTCCAGCCTTGTTGTTGCACATCGGCTGCAAGCTCAGTGTACCTCAATCTGGTCCTTTTTGTGTTTTAGTTTGGAAGTGCAGACCAGAAGCTGGCTTTGGCGACTCGTATCCGAGGTCACGTCCTCCCTTTGGCTCTACAGATGTACGGCTGCAGGGTAATTCAGAAAGCCTTGGAGTCCATTTCTTCAGACCAGCAGGTAATTGTAAGTGAGATTTCCTTAAAAATGTCCTTACTATTGAGTTTTATAGGGATGTTTTTTTTAATCCCACACACTGCAGACAATTTGAATTGTCATTGATGATCTGTAAATTCCTTGTTTTAGAGTGACATTGTTCGTGAGCTGGATGGCCATGTTTTAAAATGCGTGAAGGACCAGAACGGGAACCATGTAGTGCAGAAGTGCATCGAGTGTGTCCAACCTCAAGCCCTGCAATTCATTATAGATGCCTTCCAAGGCCAGGTACACTACTTGTTATTTTGAATGCAATTAAGTTTGGTGTGTGTTGGGTAGGGATGTCTCGATCCAGGTTTTTGCACTTCCGATCCGATACCGATATTGTTATTGCATTTCCGATCCGATACCGATACTGGCCTATCCGAGCATGTATTAAAGTTTAAAGTTAAGAAAAAGAAAAAAAAAGAAGAAAAAAAAAAGTTTAAAGTTATTTAGCCTACTTAGTTGTCAGAATCATGTTGAAAAGGGTTTTAGTACTCTTGATAACAACTAGCCAGCTGAATTAGGGGAGTTTGAATAATACACAATGGTTGGTAACAAGAAACTGACCTGTTTATTCAAGGATAAACACAAAATAGACAAAATTATACATGACAAACAGAAATGGCATCATTGAACTAGGGCTGGGCGATATGGCCTTTTTTTAATATTGCGATATTTTAAGGCCATATTGCGATACACGATATATATCTCGATATTTTGCCTTAGCCTTGAATGAACACTTGATGCATATAATCACAGCAGTATGATGATTCTATGTGTTTTGATTGATTGATTGAGACTTTTATTAGTAGGTTGCACAGTGAAGTACATATTCCGTACAATTGACCACTAAATGGTAACACCCCAATAAGTTTTTCAACTTGTTTAAGTCGGGGTCCACTTAAATTGATTCAGGATACAGATATATACTATCATCATAATACAGTCATCACACAAGATAATCCCATTGAATTATTTACATTATTTATAATCCAGGGTGTGGAGGGGGGCGTCGGATGTAAGTGTCAAAAAGACAGCCAAAAGAGTTTGATAAGAGAATAAATCTAAAGTTAAAATATAGGGTAGAAATGCATCCATTTGCAGGAAATGTAGTCTTGATTTTCAAAATGTTCTTTCAAGGCTTGCATGTCTACATTAAAACATTCTTCTTCATACTGCATTAATATATGCTACTTTTAAACTTTCATGCAGAGAAGGAAATCACAACTAAAAAAATCACTAATTTTTTCATACGGTGTTGATGTGGAAATTTTTGCCTCGGCATTTTGATGGTGTGGGCGTGTGGCACCGAATGGAGATAAGCGTCTCGACAGACTTCACAATATTTGAACAATGATGACGAAAACCGTTTTCTCTGTCGTGTCGTGTGTCGAAAATTGTTATGCGCTTATTTTTTTATTTGATTTTGTGCGTGGCATAGATTTGCTATGCGCAGAGGACGCTTAAACAGTGCGCAATTGCACAGGCTCGCATCTTAGAGGGAGCGTTGCTCGCACGGCTGCGCTAGCATCACAGCTAACGTTAGCCATGCTGCTACCTCTCTGCTCGGGGAGGACGTATACGTATGTGACGTATGACGTGACAGTATGTGACGTATGTCGTGACAGTATGTGACGTGTGTAAGAAGGTGCACTTGCTGTCTGTGAGAGGGAGACACAGAAAAGAGTGAGAAGAGCCTGTCGTGTAATGCCAGCAGCTAAAAGCAACTGCGTGAGAATTCACAGACCTGTGGATGTGTTGAAGGTGTGCTGGAAAATGCGGAACAGAAATTACGGAGCAGCAGAAAAGTGGAATGTATTATTTAAATAGGTGCGTTGGAAAACACGGAACGGAGTTTTTTTTAAACTGGATCTGGATCGGCATTTTCCCATGCCTTGCCGATACGCAATTTTTGGCAAATATCGGCAGCCGATCCGATCCAAATATCGGATCGGGACATCCCTAGTGTTGGGTGATTACATCCTACAACGATGGCCTCTGCTGTGATATTTGCATGGACCCAATTGTTTGCCCTTTTTGTCGTACACATAAATAAATGCTGCACTCAAATAGACGCCGATGGCAGTAATTACCTTTTCAATGTTCCTTCCATTATCATGGGAGGTTACGTTACAGACCTCATAGTGGTAGGTGAACTATTTCAGGCTTTATGTAAATATTATTTACTCTCCACACAGCTTCCTTTGCTCTGGGCCAGATCCGGCCCGACACGTTATTCAATGTAATACTTAATCGTTCTTACTAAATCAATCAATCAATCAATTTTACTTATATAGCCCTAAATCACGAGTGTCTCAAAGGACTGCACAAGCCACAACGACATCCTCGGCTCAGATCCCACATCAGGGCAAGGAAAAACTCAACCCAATGGGACAATGAGAAACCTTGAAGGGGACCGCAGATGTGGGGACCCCCCCGGTGCAATGGACGTCGAGTGGGTCTAGCATAATATTGTGAGAGTCCAGTCCATAGTGGATCTAACATAATAGTGAGAGTCCAGTCCATAGTGGATCTAACATAATAGTGAGAGTCCAGTCCATATTGGGGCCAGCAGGAGATCATCCCGAGCGGAGACAGGTCAGCAGCGCAGAGATGTCCCCAACTGATGCACAGATGAGTGGTCCACCCCGGGTTCCGACTTTGGACAGCTAGCGCGTCATCCGTGGCCACCGAACCTGTGCCCCCCCCCTCCACGAAGGAGAGGGGGGCAGAGCAGAAAAGAAACTGCAGATCAACTGGTCGAAAAAGGGGGTCTATTTAAAGGCTAGAGTATACAAATGAGTTTTAAGATGGGACTTAAATGCTTCTACTGAGGTAGCATCTCTAACTGTTACCGGGAGGGCATTCCATAGTACTGGAGCCCCAATAGAAAACACTCTATAGCCCGCAGACTTTTTTTGGGCTCTGGGAATCACTAATAAGTGGGAGTTCTTTTGAAGGCAGATGTCTTGCCGGGACATAGGGTACAATACAATCGGCAAGATAGAATGAAGCTAGACTGTGTAGTATTTTATACGTAAGTAGTAAAATCTTAAAGTCACATCTTAAGTGCACAGGAATCCAGTGCAGGTGAGCCAGTATAGGCGTAATATGATCAAACTTTCTTGTTCTTGTCAAAAGTCTAGCAGCTGCATTTTGTACCAATTGTAATCTTTTAATGCTAAACATAGGGAGACCCGAAAAAAATACGTTACAGTAATCGAGACGAGACGTAACGAACGCATGAATAATGATCTCAGCGTCTCTAGTGGACAAAATGGAACGAAATGTTTTTATTGTTTCATTTTGACAGAAAAGCATGTATGTACGGGAAATTCCATACGTTTTAAACTTTGATAATATCTGCTCATGCAAATAGTCAATTGTTATCGGTGTGAATCTTTGGGCACCTCGACATTCGATTCCGATTCTTGGAGTGAGGATTTCACTCATAATCGATACTCAATTCAACACGATTCTCCATTCAAACTGATTTTTGCAATGTATTATTTGGTATATAATAACAACACCTTAACAAAACAGCTTACAGGTTACAAAACCTCCTTTTGGTTGCTGTTGTATGACATATACGCGCACCAAGTACCGTAAGTAAAAAAAATTTTTTTAGATAATTTGTCAAAGAAATAAAAAAATGTCAATTTTTGAAAATGATTAATCAATTTACAGGATCAATAAAAATCGGGATTCGGATGTGATAAAAACTTTTTTTTTTTTAGCACCCTTAATTATTATATGCTGTATTATAGTTTGTAAAAATAACAAATACTTAAATATCTGCTTGTCACCTGGACTTACGATTTCAAAGCATGTTATCCATCAATTTGTACGTACACAAATCAAATAACCAAATGCATAGGCAATTGTGCAATAATATAATGGGGCGATTATACTTTTATATTCTTACATTCACTGTTACAAGCAACCCTCTGAGGGCAGCCATGGCTGCGATGTGGCCCCTGATGAAAACAAGTTCGACACACCTGGTCTAAAATCTATGTAATTTTAACATGAAACTTAAATAGGCACACAAATCTCAATATACTCCATGATGCACAATAACTGCTGTTAGTGAACCACAAAGTGGTGGGTGAACACTGTAAAATGACAGATAAAATGGGTTTTGTGGTTGTCTACAAATGTTTTAATTGTAAGAAAATGGTGTAAAAAAAAAGGTGATCTCTCCTTTTAAAAAAGTGCCTAATGCTTTTTTCTGTTAAGATAAAACAAAACATGCCAGGCCACTAAATGAAGAAATTAGGTCTTAAGTTTTGACACCGTAACCTTCGAGCTTATTTGGTTCTGACGGAGCTTTTAGCTCAAAACGCTATTACCTCAAATTAATGTTTACCATTTAAATGAATTGAAATAACTTTAAAGGGAATCAATTACGCAAAACCAACTTTTCTTACCTATTGTTTAGAGATGTCCGATAATGGCTTTTTTGCCGATATCTGATATTCCGATATTGTCCAACTCTTAATTACCGATTCCGATATCTACCGATATATACAGTCGTGGAATTATTAACACATTATTATGCCTAATTTTGTTGTGATGCCCCGCTGGATGCATTAAACAATGTAACAAGGTTTTCCAAAATAGATCAACTCAAGTTATGGAAAAAAATGCCAACATGGCACTGCCATATTTATTATTGAAGTCACAAAGTGCATTCTTTTTTTTAACATGCCTCAAAACAGCAGCTTGGAATTTGGGACATGTTCTCCCTGAGAGCATAAGGAGGTTGAGGTGGGCGGGTTTGGGGGGGCAGGGTTCTTATGGGGTAGATGGGGGTGTATATTGTAGCGTCCCCGAAGAGTTAGTGCTGCAAGGGGTTCTGGGTATTTGTTCTGTTGTGTTTATGTTGTGTTACGGTGCGGAAGTTCTCCAGAAATGTGTTGGTCATTCTTGTTTGGTGTGGGTTCACAGTGTGGCGCATATTTGTAACAGTGTTAAAGTTGTTTATACAGCCACCCTCAGTGTGACCTGTATGGCTGTTGATCAAGGTTTATTGGCACTCTGTACTTTTTCCTACGTCAGTGTACCACTCCGTACAGCTGCTTTTTAAAAAGTCATAATATTTACTTTTTGAAAGCGATACCGCTAATTTCCGATATTACATTTTAAAGCATTATCGGCCGATAATATCGGCAGTCCCATATTATCGGACATCTCTACTATTGTTACATGCTGTCCTGAAAATTTTAAATCAAAATAAGGAGGCATTGCAGAAATATTTATTCTATATTTGTTTTACCTTGATACTTCGTTCAAACGACATGTTGAGAATTAGCCCTTGTTGTGACCTCACAGAGTGCCTAGCGTGCGTCCGCAATTGTAGTCTGCGCTGCAGTCTATAAGTTCTTTTTTTTTTGCTATCCTCTTGTGTGGGGCAGAGTGGTTTGTACATGGACACACATCTTCTGCTGTTGACATTTTTTATATAAAGTAGCGTGAAGTTCGAAATTATTTCTGTACGTAGACTGGCTATGGAAGCGCTAACAACTACAACAAAGAAGGCGAGGAGAAGGCCCTGTCGAAGTGGAGGCATGTAAATAAGACCGACCAGTTCATCCTGAAGAGACATTCAGAAAATCGTCATGAAAACTGTCCATAAAACACAACATTTTGACCAAAGAACCACCATTACATGTTATGTAGACCACAAGGAAATGTTTTAAATGTAGAACACCCTTTAATTGGTGCTTGCCTCCCCCACCCCCAAATAACATCCATCCATCCATCCATTTTCTACCGCTTATTCCCTTTGGGGTCGCGGGGGGCGCTGGAGCCTATCTCAGCTACAATCGGGCGGAAGGCGGGGTACACCCTGGACAAGTCGCCACCTCATCGCAGGGCCAACACAGATAGACAGACAACATTCACACACTAGGGCCAATTTAGTGTTGCCAATCAACTTATCCCCAGGTGCATGTCTTTGGAGGTGGGAGGAAGCCGGAGTACCCGTAGGGAACCCACGCAGTCACGGGGAGAACATGCAAACTCCACACAGAAAGATCCCGAGCCCGGGATTGAACCCAAGACTACTCAGGACCTTCGTATTGTGAGGCAGATGCAAATAACAAACAAAAACAAAACAACATTTTAACATGTAACATGCCTATTGAAGAGAAAACACATTGTGGAATAAGAAATATTGTATAAAAACTAGAGATGTCCGATAATGGCTTTTTTGCCGATATCCGGTATTCCGATATTGTCCAACTCTTAATTACTGATTCCGATATCAACCGATACCGATATATACAGTCGTGGAATTAACACATTATTATGCCTAATTTTGTTGTGATGCCCCGCTGGATGCATTAAACAATGTAACTTTAACATGAATTGATTAACGTGGACCCCGACATAAACAAGTTGAAAAACTTATTGGGGTGTTACCATTTAGTGGTCAATTGTACGGAATATGTACTGAACTGTGCAATCTACTAATACAAGTTTCAATCAATCAATCAAAAACAAGGTTTTCCAAAAATAAGAGAACAACTTCAACTCCAGTTATGGAAAAAATGCCAACATGGCACTGCCATATTTATTATTGAAGTCACAAAGTGCATTATTTTTTTTTTAACATGCCTCAAGACAGCAGCTTGGAATTTGGGACATGCTCTCCCTGAGATAATCCTGATACCCACTTCAACTATGGAAGATACTATACTTTGACTTTCACAAAGTGCATTATTTTATTTATTTTTTAAACATGCCTCAAAACAGCTACAAAAACAATGAAGGCACATAGCCTCAGTCCAGAGCATACTAGAGCATACATGCCAACCTTGACACCTCCGAATTCGGGAGATGGGGTGCGGGGGTGGGTTTGAGGTGGGCGGGTTTGGAGGGGCGGGCTTTGGTGGTAGCGGGGGGGGGGATATTGTAGCGTCCCGGAAGAGTTAGTGCTGCAAGGGGTTCTGGGTAGGACTGGGTGATATGGCCTTTTTTTAATATCTCGATATTTTTAGGCCATATCGCGATGCACGATATATATCTGGATATTTTGCCTTAGCTTTGAATTAACACTTGATACATATAATCACAGCAGTATGATGATTCTATGTGTCTACATTAAAACATTCTTCTTCATACTGCATTAATATATGCTCATTTTAAACTTTCATGCAGAGAAGGAAATCACAACTAAGTCAATTTACCAAAAGTGTATTTATTAAACAGTTATTAAGCAGTGGCACAAACATTCATGTCATTTCCAAACAGAAAGTGCAAGATTGTCAGACATTTAAAACAAGCTATGAGTGCACTTTAGTGCATGATGTCACTAAGACGACTTATCAAAACAACACTAAATTAAAGTGCACTTTTTGTACAGAACGCCACTACAATACCGGTAGTTTAAAAACATGATGTCACAAGATATTTCAATAAGTGTCCAATAAAAATGAGCTGCGTAATAGTAAATCAAGTAGTGTTCGTCCTTCGCTATGTGGTAGGTTACTGCGGACGTTGTCTCCTTTTGTTGTCGACTCTTTTTTTCATACAGTGTTGATCTGTAAATGTTTGCCTCCGGCATTTTGATAGAGTGGCACCGACCGGAGATGTTGACATGCGGAGTAAGCACTCTTCATTCTCTAGCGGGTGACTTTTCAAATGATGCTACATATTAGCAGTAATGCTACTTTTTGTAGAAACGCTTTTGGCCCCACACTTGACAAATTACGGTTGTATGTTCGACATATTCCCACTTGAAGCCAAACCACCGCCAGACGATGGACGCCCTGCTGTTTTTCTAGGAAATTAATTCTTCCTTCATTTGTTACCAGAATAGCACCTTCTTTCTCTCGTATTACCACTCGCACCACAGCTAACGTTACCCATGCCGCTACCTCTCTGCTCCGCGAGGGCGTATGCGTATGTAAGAAGGTGCGCTTGTTTTATGTCTCTGTGAGAAGGAGAGACAAGAAAGAGTGAGAAGAGCCTGTAGTGTAATGCCCGCTGCTAAAAGCAACTGCGTGAGAACGTATACTCGAATATCACGATATAGTAATTTTCTATATCGCACAGAGACAAACCCGCGATATATCGCCCAGCCCTAGTTCTATGTATTTGTTCTGTTGTGTTTATGTTGCGGATGTTCTCCCGAAATTTGTTTGTCATTCTTGTTTGGTGTGGGTTCACACTGTGGCGTATATTTGTAACAGTGTTAAAGTTGTTTATACGGCCACCCTCAGTGTGACCTGTATGGCTGTTGACCAAGTATGCTTTGCATTCACTTGTGTGTGTGTAAAAGCCGCATATATTATGTAACTGGACCGGCACGCTGTTTGTATGGAGGAAAAGCGGACGTGACGACAGGTTGCAGAGGACGCTAAAGGCAGTGCCTTTAAGGCACGCCCCCAATAATGTTGTCCGGGTGGAAATCGGGAGAATGGTTGCCCCGTGAGATTTTCGGGAGGGGCAGTGAAACTCGGGAGTCTCCTGGGAAAATTGGGGGGTTGAAACCGATACCGATAAATTCCATTTCCATTTATCGGCATCTCTAATAAAAACATTACAATAGAATGTTTTACAAACTGCATTCGTTTTTTGAAGTAATGTAGTAATAATATTGTACAGCATTTCCCTTGGAGAGCAGACTATTACGGTATCTCATTCCAGCTCTTCTCTGTAAAACACACCATTGGCACATTTCCTTATTTTCAGATATAAATGTCTGCCATTTAAATATTATTTCTACATTCTTGGCTGGCGTTAGACTCTTTCTGCGTCAGTATGGTGCAAACTTGCTATGCTACACTAGCTTGTTTTGGGTGGATTTTAGGGGGTTCACTGTGACATTTGCTAAGCTACGCCACTTAACAGCGTGGATGCTCGTAACTCAAATGTTTTTTTGTTAACGTAAAGCATAACAATTAGCCGAGCGACAGCTCTTATCTCGAAACACTCTTAAGTTGGGGCACTCTTAAGTTGAGGTACCACTGTATATGGTTGTATAAGTTATCCACATTGATGTCATTAAAGGGGAACATTATCACAATTTCAGAAGGGTTAAAACCATTAAAAATCAGTTCCCAGTGGCTTATTATATTTTTCGAAGTTTTTTTTTAAATTTTACCCATCACGCAATATCCCTAAAGAAAGCTTCAAAGTGCCTGATTTTAACGATCGTTATATACACCCGTTCATTTTCCTGTGACGTCACATAGTGAAGCCAACACAAACAAACATGGAGCATAGAACAGCAAGCTATAGCGACATTAGCTTGGATTCAGACTCGGATTTAAGCGGTTTAAGCCATTCAACAGATTACGCATGTATTGAAACGGATGGTTGTAGTGTGGAGGCAGGTAGCGAAAACGAAATTGAAGAAGAAACTGAAGCTATTGAGCCATATCGGTTTGAACCGTATGCAAGCGAAACTGACAAACGACACGACAGCCAGCGACACGGGAGAAAGCGAGGACGAATTCGGCGATCGCCTTCTAACCAACGATTGGTATGTGTTTGTTTGGCATTAAAGGAAACTAACTATGAACTAGGTTTACAGCATATGAAATACATTTGGCAACAACATGCACTTTGAGAGTGCAGACAGCCCAGTTTTCATCAATTAATATATTCTGTAGACATACCCTCATCTGCTCTCTTTTCTTGGGGGTCTGGCGGCAGATTTCTTTGACTTTATCGTTGGAAATGCATCTGCTTTGAGTGTCGCAGGATATCCACACATTCTTGCCATCTCTGTCGTAGCATAGCTTTCGTCGGTAAAGTGTGCGGAACAAACGTCCAATTTCTTGCCACTTTCGCATCTTTGGGCCACTGGTGCAACTTGAATCCGTCCCTGTTCGTGTTGTTACACCCTCCGACAACACACCGACGAGGCATGATGTCTCCAAGGTACGGAAAACAGTCGAAAAAACGGAAAATAACAGAGCTGATTTGACTCGGTGTTTGAGAAAATGGCGGATTGCTTCCCGATGTGACGTCACAATGTGACGTCATCGCTCCGAGAGCGAATAATAGAAAGGCGTTTAATTCGCCAAAATTCACCCATTTAGAGTTCGGAAATCGGTTAAAAAAAAAAAAAGGTCTTTTTTCTGCAACATCAAGGTATATATTGACGCTTACATAGGTCTGGTGATAATGTTGCCCTTTAAATGGGCTTACTTCTGCCTCTGCAGGTGTTTGTCCTCTCCACGCACCCTTACGGCTGCAGAGTCATCCAAAGGATTTTGGAGCACTGCACCCAGGAGCAGACTTTGCCAATACTGGAAGAGCTGCATCAGCACTCTGAGCAACTGGGTCAGGTAAGCATCGGTTTTATTCTTTGTGCCTCATCCCCACCACCATCATCGTTATGTGCTCGCGTATCTGCATGTCTGCTACGTGTCACATTTTAGCCTCATAGTCAGCGTGTTTGCTAAGTGTAAAATGGAATTTATATATATGCTGTGTTAGCATTTCATTACATCTGACGTGTAAATATTCAAACATCCTCCCCCCTCACCTATTCCATCCAGAAATATCAAGGCGTATCATTGGAGATGACACCCAAAACATATTATACAGTGTCCCGTGATGCACTGTTCAAGGTCAGAGCAATTTGCCTCTCTCTTGCGGATATCCCTCTTTTCCTTTCCTGTCTCCCTCTTTCACTGATTTTAACTTTTAGATAGATTTGAACTCCACAATTTTTTAGAGGCCCTCTAACCTATCTCCTTGCTGTTTCCTTTTTTCTGCTTGATTCCACGAAGGATTTACAAGGCTTCCCTTGTGTCTGATGATCCTCATTTGCCCACAGCGTCTCCTGTTTAATCTCCCTTAACCAATTTAAAAAGGGTGTTACGATTATGACATATATCAAATCTATATTCTTTAAATTCAACTCCATCGATCTGTGCTCGGCACGTTTGCCTTCCGGAAGATAGGTACAATACAGGCCAAAAGTTTGGACACAACTTTTCATTTCAATGCGTTTTTCTTTATTTTCATGACTATTTCCATTGTAGATTGTCACTGAAGGCATCAAAACTATGACACGTGTGAAGTGAAAACCATTTCAGGTGACTACCTCTTGAAGCCCATCGAGAGAATGCCAAGAGTGTGCAAAACAGTAATCAGAGCAAAGCATGGCTATTGTAAAGAAACTAGAATAAAAACATTTTTTTTAGTTATTTCACTGTCATAGAAGGCATCAAAACTATGAATGAACACATGCGGAGTTATGTACTTAACAAAAAAAAGGTGAAATAACTGAAAACTAGAGATGTCCGTTAATATTATCGGCCGATAAATGCTTTAAAATGTAATATCGGAAATTATCTGTATCGGTTTCAAAAAGTAAAATGTATGACTTTTTAAAACGCCGCTGTACGGAGTGGTACACGGATGTAGGGAGAAGTACGGAGCAGTTGCGTCTCCCAGTCATACTTGCCAACCCTCCCGATTTTCCCGAGAGACTCCCGAATTTCAGTGCCCCTCCCGAAAATCTCCCGGGGTAACCATTCTCCCGAATTTCTCCCGATTTCCACCCAGACAACAATATTGGGGGCGTGCCTTAAAGAAACTGCATTTGCGTGCCGGCCCAATCACATAATATCTACGGCTTTTCACACACAAGTGTATGCAAAGCATACTTGGTCAACAGCCATACAGGTCACACTGAGGGTGGCCGTATAAACAACATTAACACTGTTACAAATACGCCCCACACTGTGAACCCACACCAAACAAGAATGACAAACACATTTCGGGAGAACATCCGCACCGTAACACAACATAAACACAACAGAACAAATACCCAGAATCCCTTGCAGCACTAACTCTTCCGGGACGCTACAGTTTACACCCCCCCGCTACTCCCAGCCCCGCCCACCTCAACCTCCTCATGCTCTCTCAGGGAGAGCATGTCCAAAATTCCAAGCTGCTGTTTTGAGGCATGTTTAAAAAAAAATGCACTTTGTGACTTCAACAATAAATATGGCAGTGCCATGTTGGCATTTTTTTTCCATAACTTGAGTTGATTTATTTTGGAAAACCTTGTTACATTGTTTAATGCATCACAACAAAATTAGGCATAATAATGTGTTAATTCCACGACTGTATATATCGGTATCGGATGATATCGGAATCGGTAATTAAGAGTTGGACAATATCGGATATCGGCAAAAAAGCCATTATCGGACATCTCTACTGAAAACATGTTTTATATTCTAGTTTCTTCAAAATAGCCACCCTTAGCTCTGATTACTTTTTCGCACACTCTTGGCATTCTCTCGATGAGCTTCAAGCACACCTGTGAAGTGAAAACCATTTCAGGTGACTATCTCTTGAAGCTGAATATAAAACATGTTTTTAGTTATTTCACCTTTTTTATTAAGTACGTAACTCCACATGTGTTCATTTATAGTTTTGATGCCTTCAGTGACAATCTACAATGTAAATAGTCATGAAAATAAGAAACGCATTGAATGAGAAGTTGTGTCCAAACTTTTGGCCTGTACTGTATGCATCCAACATCGTTTTAAAAGAAAACTGATTTTATTGATACTAAAAAAAGGAAAACAATGGATTTAAGAACAGCAGCCTTCATATGAAGTTTAACACCTTTATTGATAAGGATGTTAAACGTTAATCAAGTCTCTGCCCGTCATTTGGCAAAACAAAAATGACGGGTAGCTACAGTGGCTGAGAAAGTTCGCAAGAAATGTAAAAGCGAAAAGGCAATATCATAAATTACAACTTTCAGCTACAGCACGATTGAAAAAGCCACAACAAATACAATAATCTAAAGCCGCAATGCAACTTAAAGCCACACGGCATGTGACGGACACTACGGAAGTGACAGCAAAACAAGATACTGCGACAGACCAACTTCCTGAACATTGTATATTATTGGAAAAGTTAAAAAAATAAAGTTATTTATGACTGAAAAAGTGGTCACACTTCACCTACTTTTCCTACTTCATTAGACCGTTTACAACATTCCATCTCAGGAAGTCGGTGAATTGCCAAAACTTGCCCGCGGTCACTTCCATTCTGTCTTCATATTATTGTTTTGGCTTGTAGTTGTTGTGTTATGGCTTTATGTTGTTGCGTCGGTATTTGTTGTGACTTTTCTCTGCTATTGCAGCTGTTTATTAAACTGAGAGTAGTAGCAGGTCAAACTATTGATAATTTAAACCAGTGGTGTCAAACGTACGGCCCGTGAGCCGGATCAGGCCCTCGAACAGGTTTTATCCGGCCTGCGGGATGAGTTTGCTAAGTATAAAAATGAGCCGAAATTTTTGGATGAAATAAACTGCTGTTCTAAATGTGTCCACTAAATGTCACAATAGCAATTCTTTGTAGAAGATGCTACATTGGTAAAAAAAAACAATGTTGTGCACCAGTCGAGGATAATGAGCAAACTACCGGTACATAAATAACATCCTGTACCGTATTTTCCGCACTATAAGGCGCACCGGATTATTAGCCGCACCTTCAATGAATGGCATATTTCATAACTTTGTCCACCAATAAGCCGCCCCGGACTATAAGCCGCGCCTACGCTGCACTAAAGGGAATGTCAAAAAAACAGTCAGATAGGTCAGTCAAACTTTAATAATATATTAAAAACCAGCGTTCTAACAACTCTGTTCACTCCCAAAATGTACGCAAATGTGCAATCACAAACATAGTAAAATTCAAAATAGTGCAGAGCAATAGCAACATAATGTTGCTCGAACGTTAATGTCACAACACGCAAAATAAACATAGCGCTCACTTTCTGAAGTTATTCTTCATTCGTAAATCCTTAGTCTTCGGTGTCCGAAGTGAAAAGTTGGGCAAATGTGAGATCCAAAATGGCCGGTTCCGTCTCGTCGAAGTCATCGGAGTCAGTGTCACTGTTATCCAGCAGTTCTGTGAATCCTGCCTTCCGGAAAGCTCGGACCACAGTTGTGACCGAAATATCTGCCCAGGCATTTACGATCCACTGGCAGATGTTGGCGTCGTCTGGCGCTGCCTCCCTGTCTTAGTGAATGTGTGTTCGCCTTCTGTCATCCACTGTTCCCACGCAGTTAGCAGTCTAGCTTCGAATGCCCTGTTGACACCAATATCTAGCGGCTGGAGGTCTTTTGTCAATCCACCCGGAATGACGGCGAGTATTGAATTAAGCGCGTAAGCGTGTCTTTTAATGTGATGTTATGAGCTAGCAAATATAACAACTACACTACCCAGCATGCAACGATAGTTACGAGCATGCGCGGTAGCCCTGAGAAGCGTTGTATGCTGGCAGTTAGAATGTGGTTATGAGCACGCTGTGAGTAAACGTTGAGAACTCAGTTAACACGCCTCGTCTGCATTATTTATAATTAGACAGACAACACACTTAATAGGAGCCATTTTGGGGTCTTTACATAAACACACAAATGGAAATGAAACGTCACATATCCCAGCATGCACCGCGCGCTTCTTCGTCATCCACTGTTCCCACACAGTTAGCAGTCTAGCTTCGAATGCCCTGTTGACACCAATATCTAGCGGCTGGAGGTCTTTTGTCAATCCACCCGGAATGACGGCGAGTATTGAATTAAGCGCGTAAGCGTGTCTCTTAATGTGATGTTATGAGCTAGCAAATATAACAACTACACTACCCAGCATGCAACGATAGTTACGAGCATGCGCGGTAGCCCTGAGAAGCGTTGTTGTATGCTGGGAGTTAGAATGTGGTTATGAGCACGCTGTGAGTAAACGTTGAGAACTCAGTTAACACGCCTCGTCTGCATTATTTATAATTAGACAGACAACACACTTAATAGGAGCCATTTTGGGGTCTTTACATAAACACACAAATGGAAATGAAACGTCACATATCCCAGCATGCACCGCGCGCTTCTTCTTCTTCCGGGGGCGGGTGGTTGCTTACAGTACAAGAAGAAGCGCTTCCTGTTCTATGGGGGCGGGTGCTTACCTTGGCGGTTGCTTGCGTAGAAGAAGAAGCGCTTCCTGCTCTACCGGGAAAAAAGATGGCGGCTGTTTACCGAAGTTGCGAGAACGAAACTTTATGAAAATGAATCTTAATATTTATCCATATATAAAGCGCACCGGGTTAAAAGCCGCACTGTCAGCTTTTGAGTAAATTTGTGGTTTTTAGGTGCGGCTAATGGTGCGGAAAATACGGTAATTTGATTTTGATATTATTTTTTTTATCTTGATAGATTGAAAATTTAACATCAATTGGTTGATTGATAAACATGATTTATTCAGAAAGTATAAATAATGACAAAAATAGAATACTATTAATCGCAACATGTAAGTGTAAAAAAAAAACCCAACAACATTATGATTTGTACATTTTCAGAATGTTCCTGTTCTATTTTTAAACAAAGAAAAAAATCTGAAGTTGTCTTTGTTTTTAAGTTATCGTGTCGGATTTTACCAGTCCGGCCAACTTGGGAATAGATTTTTCTCCATGTGGCCACCAGATCTCAAATGAGTTTGACACCCCTGATTTAAACTGAGGAGATTTGGTTGCACCTACTTTATTATATTAATTAATTTTGTATTTGTATGTCAAAAAACAGCAGTAAAAGTAGCAGGTAAACCTACTGCAAATTCACCCTGAAGAGATGTTGTTTGCACTTTATTTTTTGTAGTGATATCGTGTTATTTTATGTTTGAAAAAGAAAAGAAGCAGCAGGTAAATCTACTGTTAAAACCTTGGTTACTGTACTTTTATTGAACATTACTTAAAAAGTGCAGATGAGAACAGAAAGTGTTTCCTCTTGTTAATTCAATCTAAAGTGTTGGTTGCACTTCATTCAAATAGGATGTGAATGCATTGGCCATTAATTGTTGTTTACCTGCTTGTTTATATCCATAGATCATTTATATATAATTCCCCTTACAAGCAAAAACAAGAATATATGAAACTTGACTTGCGGTGTCCAGTACCGTATTTTCTGCACTATGAGATTATAAGGCGCACCTTCAATGAATGGCCTATTTTAAAACTTTGTTCATATATAAGGCGCACCGCATTATAAGGTGCATAGAATAGACGCTACAGTAGAGGCTGGGGTTGCGAGACCTGTTGTGGCTCAATATCGGTCCATATATAAGGCGCACCGGATTATAAGGCGCACTGTCAGCTTTTGAGAAAATTTGAGGTGTTTAGGTGCGCCTTATAGTGCGGAAAATACGGTATTTATTTCACAGTCACACTGGTTGATTTTCTTTTCTTTTTTTTTTTTAACTAAAAAGTTACCAAATCGATTTAAACTCCCTGACTCATTTCGGATAATACGGTTCCAAAAAGATTGTATCAGCAACCACAAATTATGAATCAAATCAAATCGTTGCTAAAACAAATCGTTACACCCCTATAATTTAATTAAATATATGTTCTTTAAAGGCCTACTGAAACCCAGTACTACCGACCACGCAGTCTGATAGTTTATATATCAACGATGAAATCTTAACATTGCAACACATGCCAGTACGGCCGGGTTAACTTATAAAGTGCAATTTTAAATTTCCCGGGAAACTTCCGGTTGAAAACGTCTATTTATGATGACGTATGCACGTGACGTCAAAAGTTGAAACAGACATTTTGGAATAGGTCGGTCGCCAGCTTAAATCGTCTTTTTTCATCGCTAAATCCCACAGTATTCTGGACATCTGTGTTGGTGAATCTTTTGCAATTTGTTTAATGAACAATGGAGACTGCAAAGAACAAACCTGTAGGTGCGATCGGTGTATTAGCGTCTGGCTACAGCAACACAACCAGGAGGACTTTGACTTGGATAGCAGACGCGCTATCCGACGCTAGCCGCCGACCGCATCGATGATCGGGTGAAGTCCTTCGTCGCTCCGTCGATCGCTGGAACGCAGGTGAGCTTCGGTGTTGATGAGCAGATGAGAGCTGGCGTAGGTGGAGAGCTAATGTTTTTAGCATAGCTCTGTCGAGGTCCGTAGCTAAGTTAGCTTCAATGTTAGCAACAGCATTGTTAAGCTTTGCCAGGCTAGAAAGCATTAACCGTGTAGTTACAGGTCCATGGTTTAATAGTATTGTTGATTTTATGTCTATCCTTTCAGTCAGGGGTTTATTTCTTTTGTTTCTATCTGCAGTTAAGCCCGATGCTATCACGTTAGCTCCGTAGCTAAAGTGCTTCACCGATGTATTGTCGTGGAGATAAAAGTCACTGTGAATGTCCATTTCGCGTTCTCGACTCTAATTTTCAAGAGGATATAGTATCCGAGGTGGTTTAAAATACAAATCCGTGATCCACAATAGAAAAAGGAGAGAGTGTGGAATCCAATGAGCCCCTGTACCTAAGTTACGGTCAGAGCGAAAAAAGATACGTCCTGCACTGCACTCTAATACTTCACTCTCACGTTTTTCATCCACGAATCCTTCATCCTCGCTCAAATTAATGGGGTAATCGTCGCTTTCTCGGTCCGAATCGCTCTCGCTGCTGGTGTAAACAATGGGGAAATGTGAGAAGACTTTCAACTAGTGACGTCACGCTACTTTTTGTACAGGCAAGGCTTTTTTTATCAGCGACCAAAAGTTGCGAACTTTATCGTCGATGTTCTCTACTAAATCCTTTCAGCAAAAATATGGCAATATCGCGAAATGATCAAGTATGACACATAGAATGGATCTGCTATCCCCGTTTAAATAAAACAATTTCATTTCAGTAGGCCTTTAAAGTCTTTAAGGGAATTCATGTAAATTTGGTTTTGACCTTTTTGATAGTAAGCAATTCTCTTCGCAAACAGATTTGACAGGAAATGCATTTGAGAGCAAATATTTCAAAGATCACGCTGCCCTCTTGTCCGATGAAGTAGATGAATTCCGAGTGGTGTTGTCTCCATCCACTCATACCTAACTCCCACCCATAACTGTCCATCACCCATTTCCGAAGGGGCAAAGATGCTGCTGGTTTTGTGGCCTGCAGAGTCCTTCTGCAAATCAGCAGCATCAGTTTTGTCTGACCTTCCGCAGTGATGACGTCATGGTGTTAGTAAGACTTTAACTTTGGGGGTGTCTCTCATTTTTATCTTCCATTGTCAACATGCATGACTACCTCATATTGTCAAAGTCCACTAGTTAAGCATAGTGCACGTGTGTCAGATGATTGGGTGTCTCTCGTTCTTTGCTGAACATAAACCGTGTGAAATAGTTGATCTTGCATTTCCGCTCCACTCCCCTGTAGGATCAGTATGGTAACTACGTCATACAGCATGTTTTGGAGCACGGGAGACCTGAAGACAAAAGCAAGATAGTCGCGGAAGTCCGTGGGAAGGTTCTCCTCCTGAGCCAACACAAATTTGCAAGGTAGGTCACTAACCTGCTCTTCTTAGATTGAACCTAGGATGGGTTTCAATTTTGTTGACTTATCCATGTTGGTACAATGTAGGATACTCGTGTTAAACAATGCCAAGGCGTCAAATCATAAGGTTCAAGCATGGTGCCGAGAGCTTGCACGCAGTATTTGATGCCTCTGTTTGCGGGATATTACAGTCTGGCTGCGTCGTGACATGATGTAAAGCAGGGGTGTCAAACTCATTTTAGCTCAGGGGCCGCATGGAGGAAAATCTGTGCACACGCGGCCCGGACTATCAAAGGGGAACATTATCACAATTTCAGAAGGGTTAAAACAGGGGTGCTCGCACTTTTTCTGCAGGCGAGCTACTTTTCAATTGATCAAGTCGTGGGGATCTACCTCATTCATATATATAATTTATATTTACTTATTTTATGAAATATATGTTTTTGTTAACAAGTTAAAGGTGTTTAATGATAATGCAAGCATGTTTAACACATATAGTTAATATTGTTAAAAAAATTAAAGGTGTTTAATGATAATACAAGTATGTTTAATACATATAGTTAATATTGTTAACAAGTAAAAGGTGTTTAATGATAATACAAGCATGTTTAACACATAGTTAATATTGTTAAAAAATTAAAGGTGTTTAATGATAATACAAGAATGTTTAATACATATAGTTAATATTGTTAACAACTTAAAGGTGTTTAAAGATAATACAAGCATGTTTAACACATATAGTTAATAGTTAACAAGTTAAAGGTGTTTAAAGATAATACAAGCATGTTTAACACATATAGTTAATATTGTTAATAAGTTAAAGGTGTTTAAAGATAATACAAGCATGTTTAACACATATAGTTAATATTGTTAATAAGTTAAAGGTGTTTAAAGATAATACAAGCATGTTTAACACATATAGATTCCTTTCTTTCATGAAGACAAGAATATAAGTTGGTGTATTACCTGATTCTGATGACTTGCATTGATAGGAATCAGACAGTGGTGCTGATAACGTCCGCATTTTCGAATGGAGGAGAAAAAAAGTCCTACTTTCTGTCCAATACCACATGAACTTTCATGTGGTATTGGTTGGTTTTTGGCATCTTATTTGTCCAGCTTCCGTACTCCTTTGTATGCACTTTACAAGAAATACATTGTCGGCAAACTCCGTAGCTTGCTAGCTTGTGCACGCCAGCTTTCTGAGACTCTTATTTTGGTAGCGCAACTGTGCAGTCGGTCTTTGGAGTTTTGACGACAGGTACGGCGCCAGTCTGTTGAAATAAAGTGTTTCTCGCCTTCCTGTTGGTAATTTTAATGAGCTGGCAGCAGCCAGCGTCATCTCAGAAGACCCTCGGGTGCCGTGAATGTCAATCAAGTGACGAAAGTGACGTCATAGTGAAGATTTATGATCGCTCATTTTTAGGACTATTTTTTTAATGCCTGGCTGGTGATCGACTGACACACCCTCCGAGATCGACCGGTAGCTCGCGATCGACATAATGAGCACCCCTGGGTTAAAACCATTAAAAATCAGTTCCCAGTGGCTTATTTTATTTTTCGAAGTTTTTTTCAAAATTTTACCCATCACGCAATATCCCTAAAAAAAAATAAAAAAAAAAAAAAAGCTTCAAAGTGCCTGATTAGAACCATCGTTATATACACCCGTCCATTTTCCTGTGACGTCACACAGTGATGCCAATACAAACAAACATGGCGGATAGAACAGCAAGGTATAGCGACATTAGCTCGGATTCAGACTCGGATTTCAGCGGCTTAAGCGATTCAACAGATTACGCATGTATTGAAACAACCTGAGTGGGATAAAATGTCTATAACTCAGCATCAATACTTGCTCTTGAACAAGTGTAAACTTTAAAAAATAAAATAAAATAAAAATATCTACACACTCCCTTCAGTTGTTTGCCCCCCCCTGACTGCAGTCCGAGCATAATGGGGAGATGTGTTGGATGGTGCGTCGAAAGCCCACTTTACTCACGAGAGATAACTGCTCATCATCCAGAATTATTTCCTCGGCAATGACTCTAGTTATCCCCTGGGCTTTAGCACTGTTCAGCGGCAGTATGTCACGCTTCGCGAACGTTTCTGTCAGTTAGTTGGGTAGGACCTTTTACTTTTCGTCAGTTTTCTTTAGAAATTCTGACCCCGACGCAAGGCCCGTCGGGACGTGCCGCCGCCGGGCCACTGGGGCCCGCCGTCGGTCACGGATCAGAGTGGGGGAAGACAGGCCGAAACCTGCCACCCCCACACCACAAGGCCCTGAGACTTCTGTGTGACCCCGACGTGCGGCCTGTCGGGACGCGCCGCCATCAAGCCACAAGGGCCTGCCGTCAGCGCGGAGCCCGCCGTGCCACACGCGCCCAGTAATGGCGGACGGGCCGAGACCCGCACCCCCACCACAAGGCCCTGAGACTTCTTTCATTTATTCATTACATCTATTAGGCCAAAGCTGCTCATCTTATGGAGCGTATTATGTGTTTAACATTCCTCTGGACATTGTTAAGAGTAGATACAATGCGTCCAGATTATGGCCATTAGGCCTCCTCTAATATTGTATGTTATGGACATTATTGAGAATAGGCATATTGTGTCCTTGTAGTGGAGCCAAAAGGCATATTATACAATTATAATAGACACTATCGAGAAAAAGCATATTGTGTCTTTATAGTGGCATGCTTGTTTTGTTTTCTGCCGCGTTCTCCTTCCTTTTCCGCAGGAACCAGCAATAGGCGTTAACAAAATAAAAGCATGTAAACATCTTACGCAAATGCGCGATAAAAAAATTGTCGGCGTTAATAGATTGACGCGATAACTCGAAATTAACGCATTAACTTGCCCACCCCTACTAAAAATACTTTGTCTGCGTTAGCGCTTATGATCCCTCTGCTGCAGACAATCCATATTATTTGTCATCACAACATCCTGTTTCGGCAGAACTGTTTTGGTGACCAAAGTCTTTTTTCGGCGGCCGTATCTTCGGTGCATCACTAGTCGATAGTGCACAAATAATAGGCTATATATATCCAATCATGCTGTTACGACGTGCAGGTGTTTAATGCCCGTGTGTTTTTGATTTGATGTTCATTGTTCCCTTAACCATTAAAACACCGTCCGTGCCTGGAAAGAGAATGAGGAAGTGTTGTTGTGTGTCTCGGAGTGAAGCATGGAGACAGAAGTGTGTGCACGGAGGAAATACATGTTGATATTGGGTCGGTTGTCAGCAGAAAATGGGCAATAAAAGTTAAAAATAGGGTCAGACTTTGTGTGACTTCTTCTTGAGGCTACACTACTTTACATTACCTCCATTTGTTTTCACGTTAAAAAACTTGTTTTTAAGGTGTGGAGGCTTTAATTTTGCTGTGGTGGTGTGCCATGATTAGTTACATTTAGGGGAAACCCTGAAAGTATTATTTTCATCTAATCTTAGCACGCTCATAATAACACCGAGGTGTGACATGCAGCGAATGAAATGCTGCTAAAAGCTGGATCAATACGGGAGTGTGCAGGTGTACCAAATCTTGTGATTGGGTGAACCTATAAAATGTTTATGAAGTTTTTTTCTTTTTGACCATATCTGGAAAAAAATAGCAGTGATTAATATATATACATTATATTAAAACAGTGTACATAAATTTTCAAACGAAACATTTATGAAACTTTTGGAGAGTGTGGGGCATACTTTCATTTGCAATCTGGGAACGCCTCCAGAATCGAAAATGTTGCAGACAGACTCAAAAAAACGTGTTATATAAGTGACTCTGGAGCAAAATTGACTCAAAATGTACACTAAAGCCTATCTAATACATATTATCGAGACACCAAGAAATGTAGAATAAAATCATCACAAGTCTCCCTTTAAAATTGGGTGAAATTACCGCACAGTGGATCACCCGTGTTTGGGGAAAACTGGTCCAGTTTGATTAAATAAATCAAGGCAACGACACGCTCTGTCATGTCATTGATGATTTCTGTCTTTAATTCGATGAATATCTTCCACTCCTACTTTTTCACTTTCATATTCTTCTTTCCCGTGACTGGAAAAACAAAGTAATGTCCATCCCTAGCTATAAGCTAATGTTGGCGAGTAAAACAAATGTTTTTGGGCTGATCTCATGGGTTCACTGTGACATTTGCATGACAATTAGCTGAGAGACAGCTCTTATTTGAAAACACTCTTAAGTTGAGGTACCACTGTTCTTCTTAATAAATGACCATATGATCAACGAGAGAACTTTCCTTCCGCTTTCTCATGCTCGATGTAAAACAAAACTATTTTGTTCATGAAATAAATCGTAAACAATATCCTTTCTCCAATTCTCACCTGCTTTCAATTAAAACAGTCCTCTTTAAGGAGGTGAAATGTCAGGCAGACTTTATCCTTCTGACAAACGGTACTACTCAAACGATTGCATTATATTCTTCTAATTAGGGGTGTGTTTGCTCCCCATTCATTGTGCTTTGCATCCTAATTGGCCGCCTTTTGAAAGAAGTTACTCTTCCTTCAAGGTTGCCTTTATCTGCTATCCGTTGGGCCTCCTGTACAAGGATACCTTCCTCCCTTAAAGTAGCTATTACTGGTCAGTAATACATTAACATCAGTGTTTCCCTCAGAAAATGTTAGTTAAGGTGGGGACTAGGGATGTGCCGATCCAGGTTTTTGCACTTCCGATTTGATACCGATATTGTTTTTGCACTTCCGATCCGATACCGATACTGACCGATACTGACTGATACTGGCCTATCCGAGCATGTATTAAAGTTTAAAGTTATTTAGCCTACTTAGTTGTCAGAATCATGTTGAAAAGGGTTTTAGTACTCTTGATAACAACTAGCCAGCTGAATTAGGGGAGTTTGAATAATACACAATGGTTGGTAACAAGAAACTGACCTGTTTATTCAAGGATAAACACAAAATAGACAAAATTATACATGACAAACAGAAATGGCATCATTGAAACTAGGGCTGGGCGATATGGCCTTTTTTTAATATTGCGATATTTTAAGGCCATATTGCAATACACGATATATATCTGGATATTTTGCCTTAGCCTTGAATGAACACTTGATGCATATAATCACAGCAGTATGATGATTCTATGTGTTTTGATTGATTGATTGAGACTTTTATTAGTAGGTTGCACAGTGAAGTACATATTCCGTACAATTGACCACTAAATGGTAACACCCGAATAAGTTTTTCAACTTGTTTAAGTCGGGGTCCACTTAAATTGATTCATGATACAGATATATACTATCAGATGTATACTATCATCATAATACAGTCATCACACAAGATACGGTAATCACATTGAATTATTTACATTATTTATAATCCAGGGTGTGGAGGGGGGCGCCGGATGTAAGTGTCAAAAAGACAGCCAAAAGAGTTTGATATGAGAATAAATCTAAAGTTAAAATATAGGGTAGAAGTGCACCCATTTGCAGGAAATGTAGTCTTGATTTTCAAAATGTTCTTTCAAGGCTTGCATGTCTACATTAAAACATTCTTCTTCATACTGCATTAATATATGCTACTTTTAAACTTTCATGCAGAGAAGGAAATCACAACTAAAAAAATCACTAATTTTTTCATACGGTGTTGATCTGGAAATTTTTGCCTCGGCATTTTGATGGTGTGGGCGTGTGGCACCGAATGGAGATAAGCGTCTCGACAGACGTTACAATATTTGAACAATGATGACGAAAACTGTTTATTCTGTCGTGTCCGTGTGTCGGAAATTGTTATGCGCTTATTTTTTTATTTGATTTTGTGCGTGGCATATAATTGCTATGCGCAGAGGACGCTTGAGCAGTACGCAATTGCACAGGCGCGCACCTTAGAGGGAACGTTGGTCACACGGCTGCGCTAGCATCACAGCTAACGTTAGCCATGCTGCTACCTCTCTGCTGGGAGAGGACGTATACATATGTGACGTATGACGTGACAGTATGTGACGTGTGTAAGAAGGTGCGCTTGCTGTCTGTGAGAGGGAGACACAGAAAAGAGTGAGAAGAGCCTGTCGTGTAATGCCAGCAGCTAAAAGCAACTGCGTGAGAATCCACAGACGTGTGGATGTGTTGAAGGTGTGCTGGAAAATGCGGAACGGAAATTAGGGAGCAGCAGAAAAGTGGAATGTATTATTTAAATCGGTGCGTTGGAAAACACGGACCGGAGTTTTTTTTTTAAACTGGATCTGGATCGGCATTTTCCCATGCCTTGCCGATACGCATTTTTTGGCAAATATCGGCGGCCGATCCGATCCAAATATCGGATCGGGACATCCCTTTTGGTGACTCTCCAGGGGGAGGGGACCGGGGAAAGGGGTGGGTGGGTGTAAGGATCGATGTAACTCGGCCTGTCGCCATCACGTCTCCACCTCGTCGCTGCCACCACATCCTGGGGGGCAATAGACTACAGACTGTGGTGAAGTAGGCCGGCTTTGTCGCATGAAGAAGCCGACAACTTTTGGTTGTGTTTTCCGCTCCATTTGCTGAATGGCGATATACGATAAATATCTCTGTATTTTTTCCGTAAAGTAAAAACAAAACAGTCCTAGTTACCTGAGATGCTAAAATAATGACTTACAACTATACGACTAAAGCCATATAAATGGTAAATATAAAGAGAATACAATGATTTGCAAATCCTTTTTAGCTTGTATTCAATTGAATAGACTACAAAGACAAGATATTTCATGTTCACACTGAAATAATGTGGCTTGGCATCGTCTTGCTGAAATAAGCAGGGGTGTCCATGAAAAAGACATTGCTTGGATGTCAACATATGTTGCTCCAAAAGCTGTATGTACCTTTCAGCATTAATGGTGCCTTCACAGATGTGTAAGTTGCCCATGCCTTGGGCACTAATACACCCCCATACCATCACAGATGCTGGCTTTTACACTTTGCGCTTAGAACAGTCCGGATGGTTCTTTTCCTTTTTGGTCCGGAGGACAAGGCGTCCACAGTTTCCAAAAACTATTTAAAATGTGGACTCGTCAGACCACAGAACATTTTTTCACTTTGCATCAGTCCATCTTAGATGAGCTCGGGCCCAGCGAAGCCGGCGGCGTTTCTGGGTGTTGTTGATAAATGGCTTTCGCTGTGCAGAGTAGAGCGGTATAGCTCGGTTGGTAGAGCGGCCGTGCCAGCAACTTGAGGGTTGCAGGTTCGATCCCCGCTTCCGTCATCCTAGTCACTGCTGTTGTGTCCTTGGGCAAGACACTTTACCCACCTGCTCCCAGTGCCACCCACACTGGTTTAAATTTAACTTAGATATTGGGTTTCACTATGTAAAGCGCTTTGAGTCACTAGAGAAAAGCACTATATAAATATAATTCACTTCACTTCACTTCACTACAAAGTCAAATTAATTCATTAATAAGCGTTTGCAATAAGCGTTTGAAAAAAAGAGTTAAAAGTGGGGCCACATGCTGACATATGTTCATCTCATCATGCTTAATTTATTACAGCATTTGGGAATCCTGTAGATGATTTTTATAATGTAAATGTTATATTTTTATCAACATGTGATAGCAGGGACCCTGCCATTCAAAACTAGGCTGCTGCATTACTAATGGTTAATGTAACTATAGCTGGAAAAAAATAGTACAATAGCAATAGGAGAGACTATTCATTCCTGAACACCATGGAGTTCATGTAGGCTTTATAATGCAGTTACATTATTATATCAACTATCGGAGACAGAAACTCTTCATTTAACATAATGTCCTTTGTTTGCTGCTTCAACACTCTACTTTTGTACTCTCTCGTCCCAGGAAGAATGCTTTGCAGAAATCTTTTATTTATAGATCTGTGTCGCTCTGGAATAACCTGCCTCAAATTGAAAGTAAACAGGTTTTTAAAAAGAAAGTAATATTTTATCTGAGTCTTTAAATTAGTTTCCTCGTTGATGATTTGTTTGGTTTTATATTGTGTAGTTATATTTATATGGTAAGTATTATTCTGTGACTGTAAATTGTTTGCTTGTTTTCTTATTGATGCTTTTATTTTTTTATTTTTTTTTTCTGTATTGTGTAGTTATAATTATATGCTTTTACTTGTAATTGTATTGAATTGTGGACCCCAGGACGACTAGTGGGTTGTTGTGGCAACCAGCTAATGGGGATCCTTAATAAAAATTAAAAATAAAATCAAAACACAGCTCAATCAACACAGAAAAAGGTAAAGTGAAATAACTTAGTTGTTAACTGTAGGTCAATAATGCTTGTTTTTCTCTCAGACAGACAGGGCTTTGCCGTCCGTAACACACACACCGCACAGTGAGGTAACGTTACGCTAAAAGCTAATTAGCCTTCACCTCAAGGACTGCGAGCGAGCTGAGCTGCCGCTTATGTTTCTAGAACGTCAACGGGCTCATAGTGATGTTACTAGTAGTTGACTTGGAAGTGTTTATTATAATTTGGGGAGAGTCCGTTGCCTTATGCTTACCTTTCTGCTCACTCCACCAAAGGAGCACTGACTCCATGCACTCTGAATACGCACTGCTGATTGGCTGTTACATGCGCTCTGAATACGCACTGCTGATTGGCTGTTACATGCGCTCTGAATACGCACTGCTGGTTGGCTGTTACCGCTCTGCGTGTAACCAATCAGATGGTTCTGTGGGTGGGACAATGCTGGGTGCTGCAGAGACTTACTGACAGAGGCAGAGGCAGAACTAAGCGGAGCAGCTTGTTAAGACTTTAGTTTAGGCGGTGGCTCTTTGTTGTTAAGGCGGCCGCCTTAACAACAAAGCGCTGCGGGAAATCCTGTAACATTCTAAGGATAAGAAAACGCTTGCAAAATGCGGCTAATGGGAGTCACCAAGTACAGATATAATGTACTAACAGACATGTTCATAACAGTATGTAATATGTACAATATTTACTGTATGTTGGTCATTTTAAGCATTACTGGAACTTATTTCCTCTGCGCGTTTATTTCCGTTCCCATAGCAATGCACTTCCGGCAACAAATGCGTGTTCGTATTTCCGGAAAGAAACATGCGCACACTTGGTAATAGACAGCGAAGACGACTATTTTTGGACAAATGAGGATTCACAACCTTATCTGTTTTAATCTGAATATACGGAGTATGAACTGCTGGTTATAGAAATGAGCACTAAGAGAGGCTGGAACGTTGGAGCACACGGAAGCCAAAAGAGCGACGCCGGCGTGACTTTACTCTGCAAATAAATGGCGTGCTTACCCAAAATAAACCGGAAAAAACACCCCCGGCCAGCTTGACCAAATAGACAACTGTATTAATATTGATCATGATACATGCAGCATATCAAGTAGATATAGATTGAGTTATGTTTCTAATTTGCGTACGTGAGAATGTTCATACCTCGGGGCCTCAGACTACAATATGATATTGAAAACATAAAAAAATATGGCCATCTCCCCTAATCTTTCATTAACTTGTGGATATACAGTACAGGCCAAAAGTTTGGACACACCTTCTCATTTCAATGCGTTTTCTTTATTTTCATGACTATTTACATTGTAGATTGTCACTGAAGGCATCAAAACTAGGAATGAAGACAAGTGTACTTAACAAAAAAAGGTGAAATAACTGAAAACATGTTTTGTATTCTAGTTTCTTCAAAATAGCCACCCTTTGCGCTGATTACTGCTTTGCACACTCCTGGCATTCTCTCGATGAGCTTCAAGAGATAGTCAACTGAAATGATTTTCACTTCACAGGTGTCATAGTTTTGATGCCTTCAGTGTAAATAGTCATGAAAACTAATTGAAATGAGGTGTCCAAACTTTTTGCCTGTACTCTACAGAGCGTGATATCCATTTAATATTCTAAATATTATAAACCATTGCTTTTATTAAAGGTTGAGTCGTTCGCCATTTGAGGTGCCGAGCCCTTTTTATTTTGATTTTGAATGCCTTGGGTGTGGCACGTTCTCCAACTGCTTATTACTGTTTCATTTCCCCACGCAGTAATGTCGTTGAGAAGTGTGTGATTCACTCCTCGCGTGCCGAGAGAGCCCTGCTGATCGACGAGGTGTGCTGCCAGAAGGACGGCCCCCACAGTGCCCTGTACACCATGATGAAGGACCAGTACGCCAACTACGTTGTACAAAGAATGATAGACATGGCCGAACCTGCTCAGCGCAAAATCATCATGCACAAGGTTGGTGAGCTGATTAAATGCAATGTGGGAGTGGCCCAGTGTGCTGGCAGAGATGATATACCTAAATTTCAGTCAATATTTACCGGTATATTCCCCATAATAAATCATGACAATATCATTCATTCACTTATAATGTTTTATGTTTTTTAAGAGCAGACTTAATTAAGACCCACCTTTTTGATTTGACTTTTACCTACCGTATTTTCCGCACTATAAGGCGCACCGGATTATTAGCCGCACCTTCTATGAATTACATATTTCATAATTTTGTCCACCAATAAGCCGCCCCGGACTAAAAGCCGCGCCTACGCTGCGCTAAAGTGAATGTCAAAAAAACGCTGCGCTAAAGTGAATGTCAAAAAAACAGTCAGATAGTTCAGTCAAACTTTAATAATATATTGAAAACCAGCGTTCTAACAACTCTGTCCCAAAATGTACAAATGTGCAATCACAAACATAGTAAAATTCAAAATGGTGTAGAGCAATAGCAACATACCGGTAATGTTGCTCGAACGTTAATGTCACAACACACAACACACAAAATAAACATAGCGCTCACTTTCTGAAGTTATTCTTCATTCGTACCGGTAAATCCTTCGAATTCTTCGTCTTCGGTGTCCGAATTGAAAAGTTGCGCTAGCGTGGCTTCCAAAATGGCGGGCTCCGTCTCTTCGAAATCATCGGATTCAGTGTCGCTGTTGTTGTGCAGCAGTTCTGTGAATCCTGCCTTCCGGAAAGCTCGGACCACAGTTGTGACAGAAATATCTGCCCAGGCATTTACAATCCACTGGCAGATGTTGGCGTATGTTGTCCGGCGTTGTCTGCCCGTCTTAGTGAAGGTGTGTTCGCCTTCGGTCATCCATTTTTCCCACGCAGTTCGCAGTCGTGATTTGAATGCCCTGTTGACACCAATATCCAGCGGTTGGAGTTCTTTGGTTAATCCACCCGGAATGACGGCGAGTGTTGTATTTGTGTGCTTCACTTGTTTTTTGACACCATCTGTGATGTGGGCGCGCATAGAGTCATATATCAACATGGACGGAGCAGCGTGAAAAAAGCCACCCGGCCGCTTCGCGTAAACTTCCCTTAACCACTCGCTCATCTTTTCTTCATCCATCCATCCCTTCGAGTTAGCTTTTATGATGACGCCGGCTGGAAAGGTCTCTTTTGGCAAGGTCTTCCTTTTGAATATCACCATGAGTGGAAGTTAGCATGGCAAGCTAGAACCACAGTGAAGGATGACTTCTCATTCCCTGTGGAGCGAATATTCACCGTACGTGCTCCCGTTCCACAGTGCGGTTCAGTTGCTGTGAAATACGGTAGTAATCCGTGTGCGGATGGAGAGATTGCGTCTTTTTATGACCCGGATCGTTTAGTAGGAGCCATTTTGTGGTCTTTACAGATGTAAACAGGAAATGAAACGTACGGTGATATCCGCGCGTTTTTTCTTCTTCTTCCGGGGGCGGGTGAAGCGCTTCCTGTTCTATGGGGGCGGGTGAAGCGCTTCCTGTTCTATGGGGGCGGGTGCTTTCCTTGGCGGTTGCTTGCGTAGAAGAAGAAGCGCTTCCTGTTCTACCGGGAAAAAAGATGGCGGCTGTTTACCGAAGTTGCGAGACCGAAACTTTATGAAAATGAATCGTAATAAAGCGCACCGGGTTATTAGGCGCACTGTCAGCTTTTGAGAAAAATTGTGGTTTTTAGGTGCGCCTTATAGTGCGGAAAATACGGTAATATTTTTTAAATTTTATTGAAGTCATTCATATTTTACTTTTTATCTTATTAGTTATGCAAAACTTTATTTTGTTCTATTTACCATAATTTCCGGACCATAGGGCGCACCGGATTATAAGGCGCACTGCCGATGAATGGTCTATTTTTGATCTTTTTCATACATAAGGCGCACCGGATTTTAGGGCGCATTAAAGGAGTTATATTTTATTTATTTTTTCTGAATTGAAAACATTTCCTTGCGGTCTACATAACATGTACCGTAATGGTGGTTCTTTGGTCAAAATGTTGCCTAGATTGTTTTACAGATCATCTTCAAGCCGCTTTCTGACAGTCTCTTCCGGATGTGCCGTTTTGTGGGCGGTCTTATTTACGTGGCTCACCTTCGACATGTGTGTGACAATCATTGGTTCTTTAAATTATTTAAAGTGTCAAAAGATGGAGCTAACTGTTTTAATGACATTCACACTTTACTTCAATCAACAACGGAGTAGCATCTCCTCATCCGGAAACAACAACACCGGAAATGTGTCCCGTGAAAAACCGTCTAATAACTAAAGTTCCTTGGGTGAATAATGTAAACTCACTACACCGGTATGTTTTAGCGCTTTCATGGCGAGTTTACTGACAGATATAAGTAAGAACTTTACACTACTTTATATTACAAATGGCAACAGCGGAGGATGAATGCCACATAAACTTCTTCTTTTTCTCTATCCTCTTATCGACTACAGTGTCGGCACGAAATACAAAGGCGGATGCACGCAATTTTTCAGGATTTTTGCAGATCCCAAATACAGATCAGCAGGTACCAGAAGGTTAGAAATGTTGCTTTTGCATAATATTGCGAAACAAAACGCCAGATATGTCTTACCTTATACACACACCATAATCATACTTGTATGTTGAAGTGCATCAAACGGTACAGCCTACAGTTATCTCTCATGTTTGACTGCCATCTACTGGTCACACTTATCATTACACCATGTACCAAATAAAATTGTTTCGAGGTGGGTAAGCTCAACCAAACTTATTCCTTACATTATTATAAGGCGCACTGTCGAGTTTTGAGGGGAAAAAAAGGATTTTAAGTACGCCTTATAGTCCAGAAAATACGGTATTTATTTATTCTTTATTCCTACTCATGGTTCTTAGTATTTTACACAATTTATTATTTTTTACTTTCCAGTGTTCCTCAGAGGGAGCCATATGCATCAGGGGTTATTGGCCGTGCTGTGGGGGCGCTTTGTGTCAGTGTCCTGGTGGCCGTAGTCTGATGACCTTCTGGTGCAGATGGCTCCTGTGATAGTGTTTACTCACTAGGCACCTCTGTACTCAGCTTTGTACTCATTTGTTCGATTGTTATCAATCGATCAAACTTTATTTATAAAGCGCTTTTTATACATAAAAGAAATGCAACATTAAGTGCTTTACAGACTTAAAAAAAAATACCCGCATGACCCACATCCCCCAGCGAGACACACACACACACACACACACACACATACATACAAGCGATGCTGGGGGATGTGGGTCATAGGGGTATTGTTTTTAAGTCTGTTATGCACTTAATGTTGCATTTCTTTTATGTATAAAAAGCGCTTTATGAATAAAGTTGATCGATTGATAATGTTGCTGACATTATCATGATATCCTAGCAAAGTTTTGAAATATATCCAACTGAGGCATAAACACTATACGGTTGTTTAGGGTTATAACGACTTGGAGGACTTGATTATGTCGACCGGTCATTTAAGTAGCAGATCATCACAGATAGACTGAAATGCCTTATGGATTATATTATACGTACATTGTCTCTTCTTAACTTCTGTTTAGAGGTGGGTGAACATGTACGTTGTAATAGTTTGTTTGGTTCTGCAGCCTGTTCGGAAGCACATAGAGATAATTGCTAATTTAGCATCCCTATGAACGTCGTCATTGTGACAGATTTATGGCCATAATCCTGAAGCGACAATAATATTTAAGTTTATATTTCAGCCAAACCGTTTCCCTTAAGGTATAATGTTGAAAGAACATTTGATTTTCCCTAGTTTTTGCCCAATTGTTATGGTTTATTTTTAAATAATTCCAAAGCTGCATAGCAGTCTTGATATGGCTTCAGTACGGAAAAGATATTAAACACTTTTCTTTCCCCCTTGGATCAATCAACTTTTTTTTTTTACCTTTTGCATACAAATTTTGGACATTTTAGAATATAAACACATAACTATTAAACATTAATTAACTGAATTGCAGACATCAATGAAGTCTCAAGTTTATTGTTCACACGTGATGAGTAACTAGTCATCTCTACATATGTTGGAAAATATGAATAATCTTTTTTTTTTCTAACTAATTACAAACATACTTGAATTGCGTTTTCGTTGGTGTGTCTCTTACACACACACTCAGGCTCTCGTAGCCAAAGTTATTACTGGTGAGTAATACATTAGGATTCTAAAGATGATTAAAAAAAGAAACGCTTGCAAAATGGGAGTAACCAAGTACATATATAATGTAGTAACAGACACATTCATAACCATTTTTCTGTATTTTGGTCATTTTAAGCATTACTGGAACTCATATCCTCTGCATTTATTTCCGTTCCCATAGCAATGCACTTCCGACTTCCGGCAATAAATGTGTGTTCGTATTTTCGTAAAGAAACGTGCGTCTTCTAATCGTGGCAGACTTGGTAATAGACAGCGAAGACGACTATTTTTGGACAAATGAGGATTCACAACCTTATCTGTTTTCATCTGAATATATGGAGAATGAACTGCAAATGTGGAACTTGGAGCCAAGCTACTTGAATGGCGTTCTTACACAAAATAAACCGGAAAAAACACCCCCGGCCAGCCTGACCAAATAGACATACAGGTAAAAGCCAGTAAATTAGAATATTTTGAAAAACTTGATTTATTTCAGTAATTGCATTCAAGAGGTGTAACTTGTACATTATATTTATTCATTGCACACAGACTGATGCATTCAAATGTTTATTTCATTTAATTTTGATGATTTGAAGTGGCAACAAATGAAAATCCAAAATTCCGTGTGTCACAAAATTAGAATATTACTTAAGGCTAATACAAAAAAGGGATTTTTAGAAATGTTGGCCAACTGAAAAGTATGAAAATGAAAAATATGAGCATGTACAATACTCAATACTTGGTTGGAGCTCCTTTTGCCTCAATTACTGCGTTAATGCGGCTGTTATGAGAGCCCAGGTTGCTCTGATAGTGGCCTTCAACTCTTCTGCGTTTTTGGGTCTGGCATTCTGCATCTTCCTTTTCATAATACCCCACAGATTTTCTATGGGGCTAAGGTCAGGGGAGTTGGCGGGCCAATTTAGAACAGAAATACCATGGTCCGTAAACCAGGCACGGGTAGATTTTGCGCTGTGTGCAGGCGCCAAGTCCTGTTGGAACTTGAAATCTCCATCTCCATAGAGCAGGTCAGCAGCAGGAAGCATGAAGTGCTCTAAAACTTGCTGGTAGACGGCTGCGTTGACCCTGGATCTCAGGAAACAGAGTGGACCGACACCAGCAGATGACATGGCACCCCAAACCATCACCCAACCATGCAAATTTTGCATTTCCTTTGGAAATCGAGGTCCCAGAGTCTGGAGGAAGACAGGAGAGGCACAGGATCCACGTTGCCTGAAGTCTAGTGTAAAGTTTCCACCATCAGTGATGGTTTGGGGTGCCATGTCATCTGCTGGTGTCGGTCCACTCTGTTTCCTGAGATCCAGGGTCAACGCAGCCGTCTACCAGCAAGTTTTAGAGCACTTCATGCTTCCTGCTGCTGACCTGCTCTATGGAGATGGAGATTTCAAGTTCCAACAGGGGGTTAGGTTTGGTTGATATCAGCACTTCAGTCATCAATAATTGCATCATCTGAGAAATTGACATTGAAACAGTGTAGGTCTGACTTGGTAGGATATGTACAGAGAGCAGTGAACATAGTGAGCTCAGAAAGCATAAGAACAAGTATCTACATTTGATTATTTACAATCCGGGGAGGTGGGATGTGGTGGGGGGAGGGTGTTAGTCACGGGTTGCAGTTGCCTGGAGGTGTTGTTTTAGTGTGGTTTTGAAGGAGGATAGAGATGCACTTTCTTTTACACCTGTTGGGAGTGCATTCCATATTGATGTGGCATAGAAGGAGAATGAGTTAAGACCTTTGTTAGATCAGAATCTGGGTTTAACGTGGTTTGTGGAGCTCCCCCTGGTGTTGTGGTTATGGCAGTCATTTACGTTCTGGAAGTAGTTTGACATGTACTTCGGTATCAGGGAGGTGTAGCGAATTTTATAGACTAGGCTCAGTGCAAGTTGTTTTACTCTGTCCTCCACCCTGAGCCAGCCCACTTTGGAGAAGTGGGTAGGAGTGAAGTGTGATCTGGGGTGGAGGTCTAGATGTCACACTGCAAAAACTGAAATCGAAGTAAGATTAAACATCTCAAATAAGGGTGATATTTGCTTATTTTCTGTTTGATAAGATAATTCTTCTCACTAAGCAGATTTTATGTTAGTGTTTTACTTGTTTTAAGAGTCTTGGTCCTAAATTATCTCAGTAAGATATTTCAGCTTGTAGCTGAGATTTTATGACTTATATTGAGTAAAACATGCTTGAAACTAGAATATCAACTGATGCAAAGCTGTGTCATCAACACTCACACTAGGGACGATGCTCGAAACAGGTTTTCCCGGTTGTTCGATAAGTCCTCGGACTCTAATCCCTTTTTGAGAACCGATACCCGTTATCGAGACCACTATAGTAAAGAAAAAGAGTTGGTTCTTTATTCGAATCCCTGGGAACGAATCCCAAATGGGCAGTGTTATGCCCATTTGATTGTAGACTCTTACTGACACCTTGTGGCGATATGAAAATACTACGCGTCATTAGTCTGGCCACTTCCGGGTTGGCGAGTCAGTTCAGTTCATGAGACAATTGAGAAGTAGACAATTTGTGTTAGCTCTTACAAGCCTTGGAAAAGATAAGTCTGTATGTAAACCGCTTGTTTATGTAACACATTATTAAGGTGGAAAGTGGTTACATTTAAAACTAAGATGTTTATTGAAAAACGATTTTTGTGCACTGTTTCAATGGATGATTTGAGGACTTAAAATGGCTGCCATTCACGTATTTCCACCATCGAAATAGTTTCAACACTCAGAAGTATTTGTTTGATGATAGTACTGTATATTTGTGTGAAGCTAATATTTACATGTGTATTAAATTTGAGTATGTTAATTGAATCACATAGCTTATACATTTGTCATTGTGTTTATTTCAGTTGAAAAAAAAAAAAAACAGTCCAGTGCAAGACAAAAGTAAAGATAGGAAAAGACAAAGCAAGATCAACAACAATAAAGAGCCTAAAGTGATTAATCTGCTTTGGAACTTTATTAGACGCCTTGGATTGTTTGTTAGCTGTTTGCCTTTGTGTGTAGTTAGTATGTTCCAATAGCAGCAGAAGTGCGCTTTTTGGAGAGCTGTATTATTTTCAGTTTTGTGCCCAAGGGACTGATTTTATTTAACACTATATTATTATTTATACACCTATAGTGATCACAGAGACAGGTTGTTTTTGTCTTACTGTATATATTTTTCTGAAAAATCCCACTTAATATACTTTGGGTAACAACAGTCAATATTTATTTTTTATTTTTTATTTTTTTAGGGGGGTAACAGTCAATATTTATTTATTTATTTTATTTATTTTTTCTTATAAAATAAAAGTGAGCTTTTGTTAAACCAAATATTGTGTTTTTTTCCATATACAACAACCTATCTGGATTCGATAAGAGAATCGGTTCGATAAGAGGATTGGATAATGGGCTCGAACTCGATAATTTCTTATCAAACATCATCCCTACTCACAAGTATCAAACTACTTTTTGAAAGTAATCATTTCTTATTTCAAGCAGGGAAAAAAAATCATGATGCCGAGCGCATATCATTATGTCAAGATAATGGCACTAGCATTTACTTAATTTAAGAATATTTTTCAACATATTGAGCAAAAAGGTCTCTTTTTTTTTTTTTCTACCAAGAAAAGTGCACTTGTTATTAGTGAGAATATACTTATTTTAAGGTATTTTTGGGTTCATTGAGGTTAGCTAATTTTACTTGTTTTGGAATGTCTTGACTAGCCGAATTTTCTTGTTCTATTGGCAGATAATTTTGCTTAGTTCAAATAAAATACCCCTCATTTTTGTATTTCTTTTCTTGTTTTTGAACACTGACTTTTTGCAGTGTAGATGGAACTGTTTTGCAGCATAAATTAAGAAGTACAATAATATTGCTGAATTTCCCCCAGGGATCAATAAAGTACTTTGTATTCTATTCTATTCTAATAAAAGTTGAGAGTAGGATTGGTAATTTGGTGTTAATATTTGAGCGGGCCTGGCCCCTCTGTAGTGGAAAAGTTGGGCCCCAGGTCAAAAAAGTTAAGAACCCCTGGTCTAGAGAGAAAAAAATATAACTGTTACAGTCAGTAAACGACACGTACAAAGGCGGATTTATCCATAAATTGGTGGTAATATCAGTATATGATCCATTCTAGAATGATTTGATCAATGTTTTTTAGTTAATGTTTACAAATTCATAGAACAAGTCCCTGGACACAGGAATACTTTAAGGGAAAACATGATTGCAATGAGTAATAAATAGTCTTTGCTCTTGTTTTGTTGTGTACAGTATTGACTTTGTTTTGATCAAATAAAGGCGAAAAAGGAGCCAGTTAAAATATTGTGCTGATATTGTCATACTGCCAATAGCACTCACCATCAATAAATTGATAATGTACAGTTCGGTATTGGTATCGGCTGATCTCACTCATGGATGATAGGAATCTGCAGCATAACTGCCTGATCAGAACATGCCTGTAAGAAATACTTTCTCTTTCACTTTTATTGGCAGTTTGGTATGCGGAAGTGGACTAACCTGTCCTGGCTTGAGTTGTTTACAGTTTTGGATTGTACAAAACCCAAAACCAGTCAAGTTGGCACGTTGTGTAAATGGTAAATAAAAAGAGAATACAATGATTTGCAAATCCTTTTCAACCTAAATTCAATTGAATAGACTGCAAAGACAAGATGCTTATTTTTCGAACTGGAAAACTTTATTTTTTGCAAATATTAGCTCATTTGGAATTTGATGCATGCAACATGTTTCAAAAAAGCTGGCACAAGTGGCAAAAAAGACTGAGAAAGTGGAGGAATGCTCATCAACCACTGATCTAGAACATCCCACAGGTGAACAGGCTAATTGGGAACAGGTGGGTGCCATGATTGGGTATAAAAGCAGCTTCAATGAAATGCTCAGTCATTCACAAACAATTTTGGGGTGAGGGTCACCACTTTGAACAAATGCGTGAGCAAATTGTCGAGCAGTTTTAAGAACATTTCTCAACCAGCTATTGCAAGGAATTTAGGGATTTCACCATCTACGGTTCGTAATATCATCTAAAGGTTCAGAGAATCTGGAGAAATCCCTCAGGCGGTAGTGCATCAAAATGCGACATCAGTGTGTAAAGGATATCACCTCATGGGCTCAGAAACACTTCAGAAAACCACTGTCAGTAACTACAGTTTGTCACTACACCTGTGAGTGCAAGTTAAAACTCTACTATGCAAGGCGAAAGCCATTTATCAACAACACCCAGAAACACTGCCGGCTTCACTGGGCCCGAGCTCATCTAAGATGGACTGATGCAAAGTGGAAAAGTGTTCTGTGGTCTGACCAGTCCACATTTCAAACTGTTTTTGGAAACTGTGGACACATGTCCTCCGGACCAAAAAGGAAAAGAACCATGCGGATTGTTATAGACGCAAAGTTGAAAAGCCAGCATCTGTGATGGTATGGGGGTGTATTGGTGCCCAAGGCATGGGTAACTTACACATCTGTGAAGGCGCCATTAATGCTGAAAGGTACATACAGGTTTTGGAGCAACATATGTTGCCATCCAAGCAACGTTATCATGGACGCCCCTGCTTATTTCAGCAAGACATTGCCAAGCCACGTGTTACAACAGCGTGGCTTCATAGTAAAAGAGTGCGGGTACTAGACTGGCCTGCCTGTAGTCCAGACCTGTCTCACATTGAAAATGCGTGGCGCATTATTAAGTGTAAGATACCCCGGACTGTTGAACAACTTAAGCTGTACATCAAGCAAGAATGGGAAAGAATTCCACCTGAAAAGCTTAAAACATTGGTCTCCTCAGTTCCCAAATGTTTACTGAGTGTTGTTAAAAGGAAAGGCCATGCAAGTTAATGATTATTTGCCAAAAAAAATTTTGTTTCTCAGTTGGAACATTAAGTATCTTGTCTTTGCAGTCTATTCAATTGAATATAAGTTGAAAAGGATTTGCTAATCATTGTATTCTGTTTTTATTTATCATTTACACAACGTGCCAACCACACTGGTTTTGGGTTTTGTACATGAAATGTTAATTCCACGTTGTTTGATGCTCGATCTATTCCGGTTTCGGTGACATCCGCTGTTGTCGCCCTGAGAAATAACACAATTCCTGCTTCTTCCTCCCTTTTAGATCCGGCCTCACATCGCCACACTGCGAAAGTACACGTATGGCAAACACATCCTGGCCAAGCTGGAGAAATTCTACATGAAGAGCGGATCCGAGCTGGGACCCATCGGCGGCCCTACGAATGGTCTCATGTAGTCCCGCGGAACGTCACGGAGCCACAAGACAACAGACGCAGGTTCCGTTAACCTCTGCCCCTCAACTATGAGGGGAATTACCAAAAGGAAAAAAAAAAGTAAATTTCACCCTAAAATGCTGTGACAGACTCCCTCCACGGCGCCCCCTTATTCTCTCGGGTAAAGCACAAGGCCATTGTTAATTATGTAATTGATGTATTTGTACATTTAATTTTTTTTTTACCTTGTAAATTCTTTGTAGAGGGGACAAAAACAACACATTTGCTGAAACTTCTTACAATTCACACCAGCAAGTGACTTATTAAAAGCTAAAACTGAGTGACTAAATTCCATTAAGCTTTGTTAACCGGGCTCGTCGAAGTTGAGGTTATTTGATATTCCTCCATGATCCCACGTCGGGTTGGAACAAGAGTATCCCAATGGGGCGGGGGGCTTTCACTAAGTCATGTTTTTAAATAGATTGCCTTGGTTTTTGGTCATTCAGTTCAATTTTGGTACCTAAATATTTCCATTATACATGCGATTAACTGGTACTAATGACAAGAGAATTTAAGGCGTTCTAGCAGAGGGTTTTTTTTCTTTTTAAATGCGATAGTCGGGGCTTGACGGCGTGCTGTGGCAGGTTGCCTCTTAATCATTGTTACATAATACAAAATGAACACTGCCCCAGAGCTATCTGTACATGGTAAATAATCATCTTTGGCTTATTAGTAGTTTAGTGTAGCATCTTTTGTGTCAATTGTCGCTTCCACCCCACCAACGCCGCCATATAATAGTCACAATTGTAAAGGGGAGTTTATCCCAGCGTTGTACATGAGATAAATAGACGGACTCGGAAGGGAAGGGAAGTCCATTTTTTTAATGTTCCTGTGTTTGTATTTCTAAACCTAATTTGGGTTGGGGGAGGGGGTATGCATTGATTGGAGGCCGGTGGGGCCATCTTAAAGCTATACAACTGTCCTGTAATTGTAGTGATGGCTTATTTGCTTCATATGAATTGTAGAATATTTGTAGTATATGTGCAGTTGGTAATTGTAAGATTATTCTTATCATCATTATTATTATTATTATTATTAGTTAAACTGAGAGAAAAAAAAAAAGTCTCCTTGTGGTGTTTGACAGGCCTTGCAAACTTGTAGTGATGCTTTTATTCCCTCTGTACAGTTGTACATTTGTAAACGTTGATGCTGTAAATGGGATGTCTTTTACATTTTAGTGGGGAGAAAAAGGCTAAAAGTGTGCATTTTTTGACGTGTGTGTGTATATTCATCACTCCTTTCCCCCCCTGTTTTGAATATAATGTATACAGTTTTATTTGAGCAATTATTTTGATGGAGGAAAAAAAAACAAGTCCTTTTTAAAGCTTCACAATCTGGCATGTATTGTTTTTAATCTCTTACAGAAAAAAAAAAAAAAAAAGGCCAGCCTCTATTTGTACTGGAGCTGCTGTAACATCCACTGTTGATAGTCTTTCTGATGTGACACTTTTAAAAATGGATTTACAAACAAAACAAAAAAAAGAATTCGGAGGCTGCCTTTTATTAGTCTTCTGCTAACTTCACAGGATACGACGAGAAATATTTTTGTACAGAAACAGTGCTGTATTTTTGGCGCAGCGACTACCTTGTAAGCAAAAAAAACACACAAAAAAAACACATTGTAAAATATTGTCAATTATATAAATATGAACATATGAGTTTTGTCACACTGTCAAAGTCATGTACATTTTCGGGTGGCCTTATGTACATTTCCAGATGTTAGATGAAGAAAACCAACTCAATTTTTTTTTGGAGGCAGAATTGTGACTATGTATGATTAAACTGTTCTAACATTTCACCTGCATTGTGTTATTTATTCATGCTTTTTACTTTTTCGCTCTTGCCGGTGATTAAATCAGAAAATTACTGCGTTGCACTGTCTTAAATTGAATTAGTTTTTATTTTATTTTATTTTTGCATATATTGGTATCCATATGTACAAACCCCGTTTCCATATGAGTTGGGAAATTGTGTTAGATGTAAATATGAACGGAATACAATGATTTGCAAATCATTTTCAACCCATATTCAATTGAATATTCTACAAAGACAACATATTTGATGTTCAAACTGATAAACATTTTTTTTTTTTTTTGCAAATAATTAACTTTTGGGAAAGGTGGCAATAAATACTGATAAAGTTGAGGAATGCTCATCAAACTCTTATTTGGAACATCCCACAGGTGTGCAGGCTAATTGGGAACAGGTGGGTGCCATGATTGGGTATAAAAACAGCTTCCCAAAAAATGCTCAGTCTTTCACAAGAAAGGATGGGGCGAGGTACACCCCTTTGTCCACAACTGTGTGAGCAAATAGTCAAACAGTTTAAGAACAACGTTTCTCAAAGTGCAATTGCAAGAAATTTCGGGATTTCAACATCTACGGTCCATAATATCAAAAGGTTCAGAGAATCTGGAGAAATCACTCCACGTAAGCGGCATGGCCGGAAACCAACATTGAATGACCGTGACCTTCGATCCCTCAGACGACACAGTATCAAAAACCGACATCAATCTCTAAAGGATATCACCACATGGGCTCAGGAACACTTTAGAAAATCACTGTCACTAAATACAGTTGGTCGCTACATCTGGAAGTGCAAGTTAAAGCTCTACTATGCAAAGCGAAAGCCATTTATCAACAACACCCAGAAACGCCGCCGGCTTCTCTGGGCCCGAGATCATCTAAGATGGACTCATGCAAAGTGGAAAAGTGTTCTGTGGTCTGACCAGTCCACATTTCAAACTGTTTTTGGAAATATTCGACATCGTGTCATCCGGACCAAAGGGGAAGCGAACCATCCAGACTGTTATCGACGCAAAGTTGAAAAGCCAGCATCTGTGATGGTATGGGGGTGCATTAGTGCCCAAGGCATGGGTAACTTACACATCTGTGAAGGCACCATTAATGCTGAAAGGTACATACAGGTTTTGGAACAACATATGCTGCCATCTAAGTGCCGTCTTTTTCATGGACGCCCCTGCTTATTTCAGCAAGACAATGCCAACAGTGTGGCTTCATAAAAAAAGAGTGCGGGTACTTTCCTGGCCCGCCTGCAGTCCAGACCTGTCTCCCATCGAAAATGTGTGGCGCATTATGAAGTGTAAAATACGACAGCGCAGACCCAGGACTGTTGAACGACTGAAGCTCTACATAAAACAAGAATGGGAAAGATTTCCACTTTCAAAGCTTCAACAATTAGTTTCCTTAGTTCCTAATCGTTTATTGAGTGTTGTTAAAAGAAAAGGTGATGTAACACAGTGGTGAACATGCCCTTTCCCAACTACTTTGGCACGTGTTGCAGCCATGTAATTCTAAGTTAATATTTGCAAAAAAAAAATGAAGTTTATGAGTTTGAACATCAAATATCTTGTCTTTGTAGTGCATTCAATTGAATATGGGTTGAAAAGGATTTGCAAATCATTGTATTCCGTTTATATTTACATCTAACACAATTTCTCAACTCATATGGAAACGGGGTTTATATATATATATATATATATATATATATATATATATATATATATATATATATATAGTATAATATCATTAAATATTATTACTATGTATTAAAACCATAATGTTCTAGTAAACATTCTTGGATTAATAATTAAGGTGTACAGACACTAATGTATAATAACCATTAATTTAATTTACCCATTGTAATCTCAGTGACTTAATTAAGAAATACTAATTACTCCAAAAAAAAGAAAGCCTAAAATGTAATTAGTAGTGGGAGATTTAAGACTCAATACAACGGCAATGAGTAAATTCTACCAAGTAGTCTACACCTCGTTAAATTAATAATTTTCTTGGCACTAAGAACCGACCAACCGACGATACCTTAATGCCAACGGTTATTGAGGGTGAGGGACAAGTATTCGTGGGGGTTGCTTTTAGTGAATTATTCCTGCCATTTGGTTCCTACCTCCGGGCCATATATTGGGTCTCACCCCACACTTTCATTGACAATAGCAATCATTTCTTTATCAGCTATTTTTAACAAGCGTGTTCGGCGTATCTCTTAGTGGGCGGGGCCTAAGACAGCATGAAGACGTCATGGGGAAACAAAAGCAGGTAATTCCAGACATGACACGGTTAACGACTTTACTCCTATTTATTTCCATCCATCCATTTTCTAACGCTTGTCCCTTTTGGGGCCGCGGGTGGTGCTGGAGCCTATCTCAGCTGCATACGGGTATTTGTTCTCTATAATTACAGCCGAGAGGAGCCAGGTGAGGTGGTTCGGGCATCTGGTCAGGATGCCGCCCGAACGCCTCCCTAGGGAGGTGTTTCGGGCACGTCTGACCGGTAGGAGGCCACGGGGAAAACCCAGGACACGTTGGGAAGACTATGTCTCCCGGCTGGCCTGGGAACGTCTCGGGATCCCCCAGGAGGAGCTGGACCAAGTGGCTGGGGGGAGGGAAGTCTGGGCTTCCCTGCTTAGGCTGCTGCCCCCGCAACCTGACCTCGGATAAGCGGAAGAAGATGGATTAATGGACGGACATCGGTAAGTTTTAATCGTATTTGTTTGTACTGTGGGTTAGATGAAGAAAATAAGTAAAAAAAAATTTGGGGGGAGCCAGAATTGTGACTATGATTAAACTGTTCTAACATTTCTGCATTGTTATTTATTCATGCTTTTTACTTTTTAGCTCTTACTGCATTGTCCTTTCTTAAATTAAATTATTTTTTATTTTATTTTATTTTTAACAAACGTGTGCGGTGTATTTCTTAGTGGGCGGGGCCTAAGACAGCATGAAGACATCATGGGTATAGAGATGTCCAATAATATCGGCCGATAAATGGTTTTAAATGTAATATCGAAAATTATTGGTATCGGTATCGTTTTTTGGGGGGTTTATTTTTTATTTTTTATTAAATCAACATAAAAAACACAAGATACCCTTACAATTAGTGCACCAACCCAAAAACCTCCCTCCCCCATTTACACTCATTCACACTCATTCACACAAAAAGGGTTGTTTTTTTCTGTTATTAATATTCTGCTTCCTACATTATATATCAATATATATCAATACAGTCTGCAAGGGATACAGTCCGTAAGCACACATGATTGTGTGTGCTGCTGCTCCACTAATAGTACTAACCTTTAACAGTTAATTTTACTCATTTTCATTTATTACTAGTTTCTATGTAACTGTTTTTATATTGTTTTACTTTCTTTTTTATTCAAGAAAATGTTTTAAATGTTTTTTATCTTATTTTATAAAAAATTTAAAAAAAGGACTTTATCTTCACCATACCTGGTTGTCCAAATTAGGCATAATAATGTGTTAAAATCCACGACTGTATATAGCGGTATCGGTTGATATTGGTATCGGTAATTAAAGAGTTGGACAATATCGGGATATCGGCAAAAAGCCATTATCGGACATCCCTACATGGGTAAACAAAGGCAGTTGATTCCAGACATGACACGGTTAACGACTTTACTCCTATTTATTTCTTCTCTATAATTATCTGTAAGTTTTAATTGCATTTGTTTGTATTGTGGGTTAGATGAAGAAAACCAAGTCAAATTTTTTTTGGGGAGGCATAATTGTGACTATGATTAAACTGTTCTAATATTTCTGCATTGTTGTTTATTAATACTTTTTAGTTTTTAGCTCTTGCCGATGATTAAATCAGAAAACTACTGCATTGTACTTTCTTAAATTAAATGTATTTTTTTATTTTTTTAATGTTTAACAAGCGTATTCGGTGTATTTCTTAGTGGGCGGGGCTTAAGACAGCATGAAGACGTCATGGGGAAACAAAAGCAGGTGATTCCAGACATGACACGGTTATCGACTTTACTCCTGACTATTTATTTATTATCTCCAATTACAGTCGACACATCGGTAAGTTTTAACCTTATTTGTTTGTACTATGTACACTTAAGGCTAATTTATATGTATCGTGTAGATTTAAGTTTTACTAGAAACGTCTACTGGCATTTCGAACTCGCAGTTTCGTCTCACTTCCGTGTTTATTTCCGTTAGTTAGGGTTTATTTTGCACGTATTTCGATTACTAAGTGCTGAAAAATGTTACTAATAGTTTATTCTCATGTGTTAAACAAGGTAACTTAAGTAGAAACGGCTCTTTTAAAACAGTCTTACGGCGTCAATATAACCGCAATATTATGTTAATAAAATATATTTTTTGATGTCAATGTCGTAAATATTTTCTTGCCTCAAATATGCTCTTTTATCCTGCACTACAACGAGCTAATGCAACGAAATGTCGTTCTTACCTGTACTGTAAAGTTCAAATTTGAATGACAATAAAACGAGGTCTAAGTCTATATGTCAACAAAAAAAAAATAGAAAGAAGTATAACCGCAGACATCCGGTAAGGGTGGGGGTTTGTGTCTGTCAGAAATATTTCTACTGTGGAAACTTTCATTTTTCTCCTCATTTACATTCTTTGTCACTTAGTTTTGGGCTTCAGCAAGAGATTTGGACGCATTGGTCTCAGGTAATTATCCAACTAATTATTTTCAATGCTTATCAGTCAATCAATGTTTACTTATATAGCCCTAAATCACGAGTGTCTCAAAGGGCTGCACAAGCCAGAACGATTTAACGGTCACACATTTTAATACCGCAGCTTCATTTGTTCAATTATGGACTCTTCCCCTTTTCTACAACAGGTGCTGGTGATGGAGAGTCTGAAACTAAAGCCGAAC